>NW_024582065.1:7436743-7469775 GCF_017639235.1 Corvus kubaryi | reverse complement strand
AAACTTCTCATGAAATTACAGCTGCGTCAGCATCTGCCTATCTCAGCGCAGGTGCTTTTGCTCACGAGTTGAACACTCCACCCCCCATATCTTCATGAAATTACAACAGGATACTCTGATATATCATAGCTTCACAACAGACTTTCAGCTTTAAGCATCTCCTCTCTCTCTTCCCTCAGGTTTTCAGCTCTTCACAGCAATAAAAAGGGTTAATCTCACCTCGGCCTTGCAGCTTTGCAGCTGGAATGTTGAATTTTTCTTATCGCAGTGGAGAGGGGGGAGAGCCGAGCCGCTCCGGCTGCCCATGGCAAGGCAGTGGGGGGGGTTCCACGGCTGGAACAGGTCCATGGCTCCAGGATGGCCGTGGCCCGGCCCGGCCTGGCCCAAGCAGGGCCTGGCCGGGCCCGCTGGCCCCCACACGGGGCCCGCAGCCACTTGTCCCAGCGCCGGAAACGAGAGAGAGCTTGGAGGGGGAGTTTGCCTATTCTTAAATGTGGATCACAGAGGTGATCACAACTTTAAGTGGCTTAGAGAATTGTCCATATTCAAACTGGCCAGCTGATAGGTTCTATCAGTTCCCAGAGGAAACTGTAAGCGCCCCTTAGCAAGGACGTCCCTTCCGGGACTATGCTTGCTAACCTATGACAACCTGTCAGTCACAGAGCACAGCACAACCAGCTCTGCTTCAGCCACTGCAGGGAAGGGCAGGGAAACGCTTTCTCCACTCAACCATTATCCAAAAGTTAAATTATTTGATTTCCCATCCTAATTTTTGGTTTTTCCTCCTAATTCCATCTTCCCTGGCCACGGCATCCCACGAGGAATGCTGTCCTGTCCTCGAGCACTCCTGCAAGGGCTCAGGGAGTCAGCCCAAAGAGGGCACACACCACCAGCTCCCCAGCTTGATGCTCTTAAAAGGAGGATGGAGCAGCATGAAAATCAGGAAAATAGTTAAATAGTATTCACCCCTCAAAAAAACCCAGCAAAACAACATCAAACCAAACCAAAACAACCCCCAAACAAACCAAAACAACCCCAAACAAACCAAAACACTAAAAAAACCCCCCAGAAAATCCCAACAACCCAATGGAAATGTTGCTCTTGAAATTCAGTGTAAGATGGAGCTGCAGCTCCTGCTCTGCAAATCCCAGCCTCAGCCAGCAGTCATTAATCTAAGCCATATTTATGCCTGTAATAATAATTTTTAACACCTGAAGCAAAGCTCTTGAACAACCCCAAAGCACCGCTGTAAGTCACTTGTGTGTTACTTGTGCATCTCTGTGTTCCCAGCGTGTGAAAAATTCCCGAATCACGGGCACCAAACCCCCAAACAAATCGCATTTTTCAAGGTCGTTAATGAAATGCTGATCCCCGAGGAAAGCCACAGTGTTTAAACTTGTCACTGAGCTGAGGGCTGCAGCTCCTGAGGATCACCAGTGCTGGGAACAGACACTCCCTGTGTTGTCCCAGTTCTCCCAGTGCAGTGAACTGGGCAGCACCGGACGAAAGGAAAAGCCAGGCTTCTAAAAAGAGCACGGTCTGCATTCCAGGGAATTCTAAAGCTGAGCTCTGCCCAAGCTGGTCTATGAACCTGCCCATGGCAGGGGTGGAATGAGATGAGCTTTAAGGTCCCTCCCAACCCAAACCAGTCTGGGATTCTGTGACAAAATTTATGGGATTTCCTGGAACCTTTCTTCAATTTTTTGCCTTCCACCACCCTTCAAAGTGGAAAAAACTCATCTTGAGACACAAATTTCCTGTGCACAGCTGCCCTGTTGTTAACTCCACAACTGAGATATTTGGGGGTCTGCAGGAGGGGTCAGCAGCCTGGAACAGGAGAACTTTCTTCCATATTCACTTTTGGAGCAGCCAGAGGACATCCCAAAGCCCTTCAGGACTTAATGCTGCAGCTCTCAGTCACGCTGTGGTTGATGTGCAGTGGTTTGAGGCCATAAGGTGAAGGATAAATAACCATTCCCAGCTCATTCCAGGTGCCCTCTGCAACTTCCCCATCCTTTACCACCAGTCCCACCAGGCTGGGGATTCGCATCCCAGCAGCAGGGATGTGGATTTGCTGGGATGTAAAGCCTCCTTATAGGAACAAGCAACAGAAATTTGTCGTTTATCTCCCAGCAAGCAGTGACAGCAAATAAAGGGAATAAGGATTATTTCAGGAGCAGCATCTCCTTGAAAAGAATTTCAAGATGCCTTCCACTATCCCAGGTTGCTCCAAAACCCATCCAGCCTGGCCTTGGACTCTTGCAGGGATGGGGAATCCACAATTTCTCTGCACAGCCTGTGCCAGGCCTCCCCACCCTCACACAGAGGCTGTTCCATATTTTTAAGGGAAAAGGTGTTTTCCAGCAGAACCCCAAAGCATGAGGGGTCAGAGCAGCTGCTGAGGGACAGAAGGAGCCATCTGTGATCCCAAAGCTTTAATCCCAACGTGGAAAACCCATCCAAGGTCGGGGTCCCTCCATGAGGGAGCTGAGAATTCCCACGACAGAGGGACTGGTGCTCCACATTGTTCCAAAGAAACCCTTCCCCTTCCAGCTCTACCAGCCTTGGCTTATTTAAGCACTTTTCCAAGATATTCTTGGCCCTACATAAACACTCAGTTATTGCCTTTGGACCCAGGCAGGGCAGAGCCCTTTCCCTGGGCTCCAGGTTTCTCACTCCCCAGAGGTTGACAGGAACATCTGGGCTTAGATTTGGAATTAAATACAAAGAGGTATTTATACATGATATCCTAATTTAGGTATATTCTGTTTTATTATCCCTAGAGTTCCTGTGTCAGATGCACAAGAAATAAGTGAGGACTGGAAGCTGCTTCCCCTTAGTGATGCTTTTTTTATGGAGCTGGGAGTCTCCTTTTCAGGCTTCTGGGATTTCAACAATTTTGACTCCTTATCTAAACACTTTTCACCACAGCTGACCCAGCTGCAGCCCTGGGATAACTGACTAAAACAGGGTGGCAGAAGCTAAAATAAAAACCAGGGCCCAAAATAAGGATATCAAGCACCAGTTGCCGTTGCTCCAGCATCCTTTGGATGGGCTTTACAGAGCCTCTTAAATTCTTCAGCACCCCAGCAGCCCAATAAACCACAATTATTTATTTGGGCAAAGAGAAAAGGCATTTTAAGCAGGAGAATCGAGGAATGCGAGCTGCAGGACTGAAGTTTGTTCCCTAGGAAGGGGCAGAATAGAGGGAATAAATAAAACCCAGCTACGGAAGGGGTCAGGGCTCATCTGCTCCTCCCAAGAGCTTCCACAGAGCTGTGTCAATTCACACTGCTCCAGATTGCAGAATATTTCACCAATGACTCATGACATCCCCTTATTTATTTATTTTTTCTTTTAAAAAAGCCCAAATAGTCCCAACTGGGAACAAAGGAAACCATTGTGCAGGGTCAGATTGGAAGGATCCTATGTATAATCCCAAAAGGAAAAGAAAGAAACCCAGAACTGACACTGGAGCAGCTCAGAGACTCCATTAAACTCAAAAAAAATCAAATAATCCCTGTTCCTTTGAGCAGAAATCCTTTTTTTTTAATTAATTTTTTAAAAATAATCAATCATTTGGGTTTCTAACAAAGCTAACAGTGAGCAAAGAGCAAGGTTTTCCTTCATGGAATATAATTAAACAATCTGCTGCAAATTCCATGCAAAACTTACAGATACAATGCCCAGAAATCAGGCAAATGCTGAGGATTTGGGGGGAAATCCCAGCCCTGTTCAAGGGCAGCAAAAATTCCGCACATTTTAAGAGCTGAGGATTTGGGATTCTCCCTTGGGAGGAGGAAAAAAAGAATCCATCAGTAAAAAGATGGCTCAGAGGAGGAGGATGGGCTTTTCCTGGAGCAGATCCGGCCAGGAAAATCCCTGTCTCACGCCAGCCTGGGAGCCAGGACATGTCCCTGCACAGCCAAGGGACAAATCCATCCCTGGACACTTGGGGACAGCAGCTGCTCCAGGACAACAGCACCCACACCGGGTATTTTGCCACTTCCAAGGATCTGCTGCCCCCCATAACCACAAATCCAGGGAAAAAGCAATGAGAAAACCCCAGGGGACAGGGGAAGAGGGTGGTGGGGTCCCTAAAAGGGCAGGTCTGAGGGTGCAAAGGCAGCGCACAGCATTTCCCTTTCCCTGCTCGTGGGCAGGGATCAGTGGGATTCTCCCTGGGTTTCCCCAGTTGGCCCCAAGGCAGGTCCAGGGCACAAATTCTTCCTTGCTGAAGGAAAAGCCCCATCCATGGAGCAAGAAAAGCACAAAGCCTTTTAGGGCAGAGCCCGAGTGAAGCCGTGTCACCCTCTGACCCACATCAGTGACTGTTCAGCGTCCTGGGAATTTTTAGGAGCTCGCCCTGACAGCGGGATCGGAGGAATGAGGTGAATCACCAGCTCCAGGGGCCGTCCTTGCTCTCCTCACATCCCACCCTGCCCACGGGGCTGCTCCCATCCTGTCCCATCCCAGCCAGCCCTGATCCAGGAGAGCTTTCCAAGCTCCCCCCCCCACATGGAGCAAGTATTTCTGGGTCACTGTGACATTTTGGGAAGTGTTCCAGCCCAAATTTCTTTACTGGCAGGAGTCTTGCCCTTTGAACGACTGAGGGTGAATGGAGGCTGGAATTTTGGGAGCTGTGGAAGCTCCGAACTCACACCCTCAGTAGCTCCACAGATGGAAACGATGATGGAGCAGGACCCCATCTTTGGAATGATTCACTGAGAGCTCTTACAGGGAGCTGGGTTTAGGAGCAGCTCCTTAAAACCAGCCCTAAAGGGATGCAAGCCCTGTCCCTCCCACCCCCAGGCTCTGCTTTTTTACATAAAATCCCACTTTAAAATCATTGCAAGGCCCCTGGATTGCCTCAGCCCTCAGGGAGCACGTGGAGATGGACCAGCAAGAGATGGAAATCACATCCGAGGAGTCTTCCATTCCTCCCAAGGAAAACCTTGGCACCTCCTCTACAGGTGGAACATTGAGGTTTTCCAGGACTTTTGACAAGGGAGAATTGCTTTGAACCCACAGAGGGCAGGTTTAGATGGGAAATTAGGGATAAATTCTTCCCAGTTTCTCTCCACTGCCATGGGACTCGCTCCCAAGCAATGGACTCAGGTGCACTTGAAGGTGGAAGAGGAAATTTCAACATTTTATCTTTGCTCTGAAGAGTCCCAGTGTTCCCAGACAATCTGGCACAGGGACAGCAGCTACATTTTCAAAGCAATTTGTAATAATCAACCACTTAAAGCCCTGCAAGGCTTAATTAGGGCCTGAGCTTGCGGCACATGAAGATCAACAAGAAGCTTTGCAATCAGTTTTAATGGGGTGCAGAACAGTTATTCCTGCAAGGAAGCATCCAAAGCTGGCAGGATCATCTCCCAGAGAAGGGCAAGGAACAAAGGAGACCTGGCCTAAGAGCCTTGTCAGAGGCAGCGTGAGCAGCAGCCTCCTCCTCATGGCCTCTCTCAAAACTTCCCAAAAAGGAACAAAATTCACCAGCTAAAACGGAGTTTTCCTGCAAAATCAATTCCCTGCAGCCCTCTGGCTCGTTTTATGTGGCTGATGGTCTCCCTGCATCCCAAGGGTGTCACTGGGGTGGGAACTGCACCAGGCTGGAGCCATCCTACACACAGAGTGTTGTCCTCCACCCAGGAAATCCCAGCCCATCCCTGTGGGGTTTATATGGGATGCTGGCAGGCAGCCAGCAGCCTCCGTGGGTGTCAGAGCACTTTGGGAACAGAGTGAGCAACAATTTGGGCTTTTTCCCCCACTCCTGTGCCAGGGGAAGCACAGCAGGATGCTCCAGGAGCCAACAGGAGCAGCCCGCAGCCTCACGGGATAACCAACACCGCGCCTCTCGACACTTCAGGGGTATCAAAAAGGATCGTAAAGCCACCTTTAAATGGAACTTTGTGCCCAGGAAAACACCACGGCAAAGGATTCTGTTCCCTCTCAGCATCTTCCAGCAGCACTCAAAGTGGGAGATGCTGAAGAAATCGGAGCAGGATGTGCAACAGCCACGGCTGGAGCTGCGGTGTGAGGACACAGGGGACGAGAGGGACAGGCAGCATCTTTCATCTAGACCAACAAACCTGGGAAAAGCAGCCAAAACTTGGGGGAACATGAACGACTGTGGGATAATCCCCTCTCTCCAGCCTTCCCAGAGCCGTGCCCAGCCCTTTGCCGAGTGGCTGGGCCAGCCCTGAGCTTAATTAATCACATTAACACAAGCACCTGCAGAATCAGCATCACTTCCAGCCCGCTAAACCCAGCTCAAGGCAGGCCTCGCACATCACATCACCACTTCAAAGGCAGCAAATCCCCCGCGGGGCACTGCCCTATGCCCAGGTAAACCCGGCTGGGATGCTCCCAAAAATACAGGAACTCGGAAGCTAAAGACTCATTTTCATGCACTGCAGGTTTTTGAGTTGTCTGCAAAGTTAATGGGAGCAGGCAGAAGTAATTTCATTTTAAAATATTTCATTTGAGGATTTGAAAAAAGCCCAACGCTGAATTATTTCCAGCCCTACTCTATACTCCAATATTTCGACACGGGGAGAGAAATGTAAAACCAATTATTTCCCTCAGATGCTTAAACCAACCAACTCGGAGCATTCAGTTCATATCTGATTCTCCTCAAAAATACAGCCAGCAGGCAAATTTCAAATTAATACCTGCTTGACTTCATGAAAAGTGTTTCTGAAGCTTGTTTCCCAAAGTTTTCTCCGGAGCATTAATTCCTGAGTTTATATAACCCACACTGCACCACACAGGTGCTGCTTTCAAGGGAAGAGCAGGAGGAAAAAAAGCCCAGAATTAACCAGAGCTCCATCCATTCTCAGCCCCCAAGGAGCTGAGATGTCCTCAAGGGATGTTTTTGGGAGCAGGGAGACATTCACCACTTAAATTCCCCGTTCCCAGGGATTTTCTCACTTCTAATCCACATTTATCCAGCAGGTCTTGTTCCCAATTAGGTGTTTAAACGGATTTATTTTCGAACATCACCGGGGAATGTTATTTTACTTTAGGCCAGTGCAGGTTTTTTATAATAATATAGAATCTGGTGATCCCAAACATGCAGGAGAGGCTCATCCAAGCACAACATCCAGCTCCCACTCCTTCCCCGTTTCCCATTATAAATAAACCACGGGTACAGGGTGTATTTCCCTGCTGCCCACGTTCCGAAATGGCACATTTTGGTGGGTTTTTACACTCAAATCCCGCGGTTCCTCCCCAGCCATCCCCTGGCCCAGGGAGAGGGTTTGTTCCTATTAACCGAGCACATCCAGAGGGATTAGGGCAGCGTCAGGAAACTCCTCTTCAGCCTTGACAGAGCTTTGTGATCTCTGCTCCTCGGTCATTAGGGGAGAAAGGCAACCCCATTAACCTCCCCCGAGCGGCATCTGCATTACAAACAGCGCTCAGGAGCCAAATCAGAGCTAATTACCCAGCTAATTAGCCGGCTCCTCCCTCCCCATCCCACCTGCCATGGGATACGAACCTCTCCATGGGGACACTAAACCCTCCATGGGATACAAACCTCTGCACGGTTTTGGATCCCTCTGTGGGGATCCAATTCTCTCTGCATGGGGATCCAAACCCCTCCATGAGTATCCAAACCTCTCCACGGGGATGAAAACCCTTCCCATGGGATCCAAACCTCTCCCAGGCAGCAAAGCCACCCCAAAACCCATCCCTCGCTGCCATTTCCAAGAGCTGGTGGATCTTTCCTCACCAATATCCCCATAAAATCCTGGCTTCATCTGCCTGGAACCCACAACTGCCACAATGGGGTTTCAAGGGGGCACAAAGGGCTGATTTTAGGAAATTCGGGTCACAGCTGCATGTTCTTTCCCTTCCCTCCTTTCAGATATTCCCTATTAAACCGGTTACAAGGTGACTGGGACATTGGAAATATCTGCTGCATTTAAGAGCTGAGATGTCATTTCAGGTCTCCCATTATCCACCCAGGAGGACTCAAACCCAAAGATAACATCTAAAAAACTGAAATATGCTCCTATTAAAGCCAACAAGAAATATCCAAGATCCTCATCCAAAAAGCTTTCCCAGGACTCAACCCAAGCCTGGCCCAGACAAATATTTACATAATTATTCACATGGGTTTGTTTGAAATAAAGAGCCTTTTATGATCGTTACTTTGGCATCAAACATCTAATTAGGGGCCAATGACAGTTATAAAAACCACTGAGCTCTCCTTGTCAGCGCTGCTGCGAGAAGTGGGGCTGATGGCCCGGCCCTCCTGCTCCCCTGGGAAAATCCTGAGGGGACTGGGACAAGGGGATGGAGCAGGAATGGCTCTGCCTCCTCTGGGAAACGGAAAATTGATGGGCAAAGGCACAGAAATGCCCACTCGTGGCTGCTTCAGGCTGTGACCCAGGAATTGGCATCTTTATGCCTCTCTGCTTCACACAGCCGCTTTTGGGATGAGCCTTTCCCGAATTCCTGCTGGGCACCCAGAGCACACCTGGGCTCTCAAGTCCCACACAAAATGTGGCTGAATTCACCAATCTGAGCAGACCTTCAACGCTTGAATCCCTTCGTGCTGAGTCTCACGGGAGGACTTTCCCCTCCAGAGGGTCCCTGCAAGTTCAGCCTCCAAACCCCACCACTGCCTCAGGTGCTGGTTCCTAAATCACTTCCAACTTTGTGAAATCTATTTAAGAAGTGATAAACCGCAATATTCCCACCGCTGCTTCAAGTGTTCATTCCTAAATCCCTTCCAATTTTGTCAAATCTATTAAAAAAGAGATAGAACGGAACATTCTCTCCACTGCTTCAAGTGCTGGTTCCTAAATCCCTTCTAATTTTGTGAAATATATTTAAAAACAGATAAAACTCAATATTCCCACCACTGCTTTGGGTGTTGGTTCCTAAATCCCTTCCAATTTTGTGAAATATATTTTAAAAAGAGATAAAACTCAACATTCCCACCACTGTTTCAAATGCTCGTTCCTAAATCCCTTCCAACTTTGTGAAATATTTTAAAAAGGAGATAAAACACAATATTCCCATCACTGCTTTGGGTGCTGGTTCCTAAATCCCTTCCAATTTTGTCAGATCTATTTTAAAAGAGATAAAACTCGAATATTCTCTCCACTGCTTCAAGTGCTCATTCCTAAATCCCTTCCAAGTTTTTGGCATCCATTAAAAATGAGATAAAACTGAATATTCCCATCACTACCTTGCAGGGAAGGACCAGGGACCACATTTGCTCCCTCAGTTTGCAGGTGGAGCTCAGAGGATGTGGCTCCCTCTCCCTCCCCACATTATTCCATGAGCTGGTGTCCAGCAAAGGATGACTGAAAAACTCATTATCACTCTCTAAATAACCTTTTTCCTTCTTTTTTTCCCCCCCAGGTTTCACTGTGCTCCTGAGGCTTTTCTGGGTGGGATTCATGGAAGCGAAAGCAACATTTGAGCACGGCTGGGGAAGGAGAAATGGAATTCTCTGGGGCTATAAAGCTAAGCTGGAACAGCAAGAAAATTCCTCAGCCCTCGTGGTGATCTTCCCAGCCCCAGGATGGATGTGGAGAGAGGAAAATGGCACAATGCTGTGTTGGGAGCTGCTGTTGGAACCAACTGAGGATTTCCTCATTCCTGGGGTGAGCAGTGTCCCATTTTTCTGTAGGTAAGGAAAGGACTTTGTATTTCTGTCTCCACGGCATCTTTTTGGGGCTGTAAGCAAAATAAAACTCTTGGGTTGGGAAACACTGATTCCAGTTCATTTTTCCTTGCCTGGAACTGGTTCATGGCAGGAGCTCTTAGAACCAGGTTTAAAGAGCTCAGCCATGACTTTGATTTAATATTTGCAGACTGAAATTTACAGCGATTTTTAGCATCTGTAGGATTATAATGATTTTTTTTTTTTTGTATCCTTATACAAACATAAGCCCAGTGGTCCCAGAAAATTACACTTCTGCCTTCTTATCTGCAAGCAGGTAACTTAGATGGTGTAGGGTCCCTTTCCTGATGTCCCCTGACCTAAAATAGTGCCAAATTTGAGAAGGAATTCAGGATTTTATATGAGGAACAAGAAGTTCTCAGACTGTTCTGAGCTTCCAGGGCACAGACAGCTACAGAGAGACTCTGTAAAGAGCACAAAAACAACACCTTGATCTGCTGGCCACTAAAAACTGGGTATTTTGGACTTTATTTTGCTTTTTGTAAACACTGAAGAGCCTGTTTGCCATCAGACAACTGATTTCTCCAAAGGGAAACAAATAACCCCCAGCTCTGTAAATAAATCTGCTTTTAGAGGGGAGCTTTTGTGCAGAAGCCCAGCACAGCCAGATGCTCCCCACAGAGCTCTTCCAGGCCCTACATCCCACTGAGGAGGAATATACAGCTCTGCTTTCCCACAACCCCAAGTTGTTCCATGGCAATTCCTTAATGAGGCTGGCAGAACCTGGCCCTGAGAGATGGGCAACAAAAAAATCACATTTCAACACAGAAACTTTCATTTCCAGGGTGCTGAGCAGTGAAATCACAGCACAGAGACACAAACAAAATCCAACACCACAACCTCGGGCACCTCCAGCAGCAAAATCAGCGTCCCAAGCTCCAGGACTGAGGGATTTTGCTCCTGCACTGAATTCTGCAGCCCCACAGGAGGTTTTTGGCTCCAAAGGATTAATCCCACTTTGCTGGACTGAACACATTGGGGTTGATCTGTTCTCTGCCCGTGTCTTGAGTACAGCACAAGCAGAGCCCACATCATTCTCAGCCTTCCAAAGGGTGCAAATGAGCAGCAGGTTAAAAACAGATGAGTGAAAAGTAGCAAAGAAATCAATACCCTGGCACATGAACCACTTCTTCAACTGCTCTCTCCACAGCACAGGGCATTTACCTTGACATTATCCCTTTAATTGCTTGAAAGGCTCCCAAAATCTCCTGCTGAATTAATTTTCCTCTGTTCTGATAAGCAGGGTGATAACACCAGCAGCCTCGAGCAGGAGTCAGGGAGAGTGAAGAGCGAGCTCCTGAGCAGCTCTGATTATCAGCCCTGCTGACCTGAGCAACCAATAAAGCTCTCCTTAATCACCCACGGTAGTCATTAAGTGTTAATTAAGCATGTGCTTTATAAACCTGAAACTGGAAGTTTTTCAGCCCCAAAAGCATCAGAAACTTTCCCAAAGCACCAGAAGCTGCCTCAGCTTCCCAGCCTCCAGCAGAGCCCTAGGATGACTCTGTCATTCCCTGGGGATGGCCACCAACATCCCCACTGCCTTTTAAACACCACCCCAGGCTGGTGGAGCAGACAAGGGACAGGAATCTGCTCCCAAAATCCACACAAAGCTGTTGTCACCTCCCTGCCCTGCCCAGAGCTGGCTGTGCCAAACTCACCTCCAGGTTTTCTCCTGGAGCAGCTGCTCAGCACCTCAGAGCGGGGTTTGGCTTTGGAAAACACCGAGGTTAAACAGGATGTGGCACTGTTCTCCCGTGCCAAGCACAGCCTGGCACTCAAAGGATCATCCAGGCAAAGGAACCAGGATGAGAAATCTCCTCCCAGTGCTGACTGGGATGCTCTGGAAGGACAGAACACTTTGGGACATGGTTTAGTGGTGGCATTGGGAGGACTTTTCCAGCCTAAATAGTTCAGTTCTATGACAGCTAAGTCCAAGATGATTTTGGAAACCCAGCCAGCCCACAACACCCCCGCTGCGTGTGGCAGCAGTGCCACAGGTCCCACCCCAAGGCAGCAGCACAGGCAGGCAGAGGGAGGAAAGGCTTTTAATTTTGAAGCTGGATCTGCAGAGATATTGCAAGGACTTTGGCTGACAGGGCAAGCATGGTGTGGAATGGATGATAAAGGTGTCTGAGGGATGCTGCCCCAGCCTGGCTGCTGAAAACAGAGCTGGGAATGCTTTCCCACCCAAATCTGTGCCTGGAGGAGTGCCAGGGCTCTGATCAGCAGCAAAAAGGGGATTTGGAGTAATGAGATACTGATGAGGTGGGAAAACAGCTCAGCTGTGCCAGAGAGCAGATCCTGGCGTGGGGTAAATCAGCAGCACTCCCTTGGAATCCCAGCAGGAGGAGAAAATCACTGCAGGGAGAGAGATCCTCCACCTGGAGAAAGGTCTCAGCACATGACTGGGGTGCATGAGGAGATGTCAGGTCCTTCGTTTGGAAAAGCAGCCAGCCAGGAGGAGGGGACGTGCCACCAGCATGAATATTTTGCTTTCAGTGGTGACAGCAGCACCAACACCTTCAGGGAGGCAAAAACTTGTGGGAGCCACACAAAGAGCTGGAAAGACAACCTGGGCTCCAAGTGTGCAACCCCACAAACAGGAAATATTTGGGAGGGTTTGGAGCCTTGCAATTGAAGTTCTTCCCAACCTAACCCATGAGGGAGAAGATTTGTGTGAGCCAGGTAGGAATGGAGCTGATAAACTCCTCCAAAACTTCCCTCCCTGCAGGAAAAAAGCAGGGTCAAAGGGAAACCAAAAGATGAGCAGGGTCAAGTCTAATTAAAGGAGAGAGGAAAAGTGACAGCCACAAAAGGGCAGGGGCTCTTTTCCTCCGGAGCCAAGGGTCCTTTGCAGAGCCCCAAAGCCCCAGAAGGCAGGAGAAAAGAGGTTCTTTGTGAGAGGGATGGGAAGCAGGGGTAGCTCAGAGGCATTACTGTACCTAGCACAAAAGAGGGGAACAATAGCGGGCGAAAGGAAATGGGGCCGTTTATTTTTGTGGGGGAGGTAAAGCAAGGCAGGGCTGGGATAATGTTGGGATGATAAAAAAATGGCCATGAGGAAGGGGAAGGATCAGCCCAGAGAGTGTTGGGAATGTGAGGTTAAAAATGGGGAGTCCTAAATTAGGCAAGGGAGTTCTCCGCTGGCATTTCCCCAAGGTGAATGGCCAACTGAAATAACACTGCAAGGTATCACCAGAAAAGAGGGAGAAGTGTGTCTGAGAAATGCAAGGGATCATTGGAAGGAGTTCTCCAGAAAAGCCCTTCCAAGGACATGGAATGAAGCAAAAGGCAGGGTGCAAAATAAACACGTCGAAGCACAGGCAGGGTTATTGTTCCTAGGAAACCTCTCCACTCTGCCTCTCACCCAGGGGCTGCACTAAATGCCAAGCAACTCCCTGGAGCTCTGCAGAATTCCCAGAACCAAGACTGAAACATGGGAATTCTCTGTGACTGCTTCCATTGCCACAGGAGACTCACCCACCCCAAATTCCAGGTGTGCCAAGAACTCAGAGCTTTCCTTCAGAGTTGTTGAAGCTGAAATTCAGTCCTGCCCCAACCTGGGCACCCAAATCCAGCATTAATCCCCGAAGTTTTGCCAGCTTCTGACCAGAGCAGCTTCTCCACAACCCTGCCCAGCTTCTGCAATTAAGGAATTATTATCACGGAATTATGGAATATCGGGTTCAAAGATCACCTGGTCCAAGCTTTTTTGGGGTGATTCCTATCCCCAAAGAGCCTGAGGATTTATCAGGACATTAGCATAAATAAAAAGCCCCACAACATCATTTCCTTAGAGATAAGGAAGGGCGAAGGATTCAGGGTGGATACAGAACTCCTGGGATATCAGGGAACAAGCAGGAGAACTGCAAGGCCCTTCCCAGGGAAGCTGCCATGCACAGCTAGGAAGAAATCCAAGACAAAACTCACCTTTGATTCCCCAATCCATCCTTCCCTCACAACCATTCCCTCCCTACCAAGCCCAAATTTTTCCCCATTAACAGCTGGTCCATCCTGCTGCAAATCCCAATCTTTCCCCTGCTTGGGGTCACACTTTTGGGGCTGCCTTTCAGCTCCTGCTCGGGGTTGTGGTGAAACTGAGACAAAAATCCCTCTGTCACTTCAGCTCTGGGAGGCACTCATCCCACCGGGTTTGGCATTTGGGATAACTGAGGAAAGGAACACGCTTCCAGCATCTGGGAAAGCGCAGGCTGACACTTGCAATCATTTGGGAATGGGGGGAAGTCGTGGTTGGTGGAGGGGAAGGGAAATGACACCTGCAGGCATCAACCCCTGCAGCCAAGCATGGCCCAGCATCACTCAGCACACGGATGAGCTACAGTGAAAGGAGAGAAATGAGGGAAGAAAGTACTTGGGAACCTGGAGACATGGCAAATGCTGAGTTCTCAGTGTATTTTATCCTCTACTTTAGAATTAGGAAGATTGATTGCTACATGGAGCATTTTGAGGTCCTCCTCGTCGCTAAATAAGCAATACATGAACAACCTGGTACTGGGGGATACCAACAGCTTAAAAGTGATCCAAGCACATTTTCTGTGCCCTCATTCCTAGCTCAGATGGAAGAGACACTTTCCATGGCTACAGGAAAAGAAATTTTGTCCTTAAAATGCAGACAGGGCACTCAGAGTGATCCCTTCACAAGCATGCTGAGAGATTATTCCAGAGCAAGGAGAAGGGAGAAATCATCCCTGAAAAACACAACATCGGCTGCATGCAGGACTCCGACCTGTGAGAGTCTGGGAAGGACTCTGCCCTTTCCCATCCTGGTCCCTTCTCCTGCCCATTCCTGCCCAAACCCACCAGGACATGGATGGAAAAAAGATCCAGCTGTAAGCCCATCACTGCCATGCACAAATGATAGAATAATTCTATATAAAACCCAGGGTATTACAGGTCAAATTCAGCTCAAGAGCAGCTCCTGCCTCACATCCAGCCCTTCCCTCCTCTCTGGGAGCCTTTACAGGTAATTTCACCTCCAGGGCTCCCCAATGATTATTCCCAACTAGGCCTGACTTCCCAAAAGAATTTTTCACATTTAATCCTGTGTCAACTGACCCTGCACAGGCCTGACCTACCTGCCTGCACCACACTCCCTCCTCTGCCATCCCTGACTCAATAAAACTGGAAGGAAAGTGTGGAAAGCTCCCCCGAAATGTATTTCTGGGGCACTTTTGGTACTCAGCACCAAAGAACCCAGTTCAGTTTCACAGAAGCTCCCTCTCATCCCCACCATCTATTTTTAGCCTTTTCATTGAATAAAACTGAGTTTGGGCACTTTGCCACCATCATAAAAATCACCAACCTGACCCCACAAGGCCCTACAGGGGCAGGCCCCAAATCCCACCCTGGACTGAAGCAAAGAACGGGGCAGACTTCACTCCCCCAAAGGCAGATGTTTCAGCTTAATCCATAAAAAGCTTCATCCCAGGCCACAAAAATGGGGCAGCTCTGCTCCAGCAGCAGAGGCTCAGCTATTTCCAGGCTCGAAGGGATCGTGCTCCTTTTAGCAGCACGGCTGTTCGTTATTTGGGATCAGCGTCCCCAGGGCAAGGAGGGCCCCGGTTTGTCTGGCCAAGGCTTTGGAGAAGGGAGCTGCAGGCAGGGAAGCACTGCTGGGCTCTCAGTGCCCCTCAGGGTGCAGAACATCTTTAACTCGCGCTCTGACTGCGTCTCAGAGCATCTCGGGGTTTATTGGTGTGGATTGTGAAGTCCCTTTGAGGAACCCAGAGTTCTTTATGGGTATTTCCACACCCAAACCAAGCTCTGGGTTTGGCTCTGGTTCCTGTTTCATAGCAAAAATCTGCGTCAGTTATCCCTGCCTAGTCCGCATTGCCATAAGAAATCCCACTGCCTTTTCCTGCCCTGAATCCCACCCAGGACTGTAAATTGCTGGAAAAACTCCCAAAAACTCCTGTGGGCAGCAGAGGCAGCACATCAAGAACAGCAGCAGGAAGAGATGAAGGGAAGTGTTGTAATTTGGGAGCGATGATGCCGCGCTACTTCCCTGACCAAATTCCCAAAATCAACAGAGGCTGCTCCCGGCCCTGGATCCACCCACAGCTCCACGTAGACGGCTCCTGCACCAGGGCAGTGCTGCAAGAGCCTGAGGCACAGCCAAGGAGCCAAAAAAATCCCATTTCTGCCCAGCCACAGGGCCCTGGGCCAGGACAAAACTCAGCCTGAGCCTCAGAGGGTCGGAGCAGAACCCTGGCCCGTGCACAGGGATGACTTTTAGAGTCACTGAAGTTGGACCAGATCTTAAGGATCATCGAGTCCAAGCCTTTGGAGCAGAATTCCCAGCACAGAGTGCAGAGCTGCCTTGGGAATCTGGGAAGTGCCACATCCAGCATCTTTGGGAATGGCTCAAAGGCTCTGGAGCAGCTTGGCTTTGCTCTCCCATTTTAGGGGTGAGAGACTGATCCTTCCCAGCCTTTCTCAGTCAGCCCCTGCTGTGGGAATGTCTGTGGTTGGAAAAGCGTGTGCCTGCTCCCTCCCAGCCTCGCAGACAGCAGCCCCCACAGCTCCCTGATACAGCTCCCTAATTACAGAGCTGGGAAAAATGGATGTTTCCAGAGCAGATATGGCCCTCACTGTTTCGCCGCTCTGCATCCTGCAGGGATCCGGGATTTGAAGGGGGGGAAATAAAAAAGCCAGAGCCAGTTCGGGTCTGTTGGCTCCTCCTCCCATCCCAGCTCCTGAGGTCAGCAGGGAAAGCATCCAAGAGTTACAGAAAAGACAGCTTGTTTTAATTTAAATTTGAGAGAGGCAGAGTGAGGGACTCTCTCCCCCCGAGTGCACAGGACGTGATAATGCGCCTCTCCCGATGCCGGCAAGCCCTGGTGAGAGAACATTCCTCGCAGTTTTCCGATCGGATCCCGAGTGCCAGAGGGATAAACCCGCTTCCCCCTCCCACCCTGGTGGCTCTCCTGGAGCACAGACACCACGGGGGGACTCTCAGGGACCTGCTCTCCCCGTCACACCGGGCAGGACCCGCAGTGGGAATGAGGAAAACATCAGGATGAGCGCTTGGCACCTGGGGCGAGCAGTGCTGATCCTTCAAGGAATCCACAGCTTTCCTCTGAGCAGCCCTCAGGCAGCAGATGCTGTATTTGAGGCATGGACAGCCCCGTATTTTCCAGGGAAAGCCCTCCAAGGGGCATTTCCAGGGAGGCTCTTGCCCTGCCTCAAGGTTTCTCCCATGGAATCACACCCCAGCCCTGCTCCCACCATCTCCCTGCCAGTCAGACGCCAAACTCCCCCCCCCATCCCTCTGCACAAATCCTAAACTTCCATGGGATACTAGCACAGAGGTTATAACCCCAAATTTCATCCCACAACCAGGCACAGCCCCCCCAAAATCAGCTCCTGCCCTCAGTCAGCTCTGCTGTCCCACGCCTCTCCATGCCTGTCAGCAGCCAAACACTCCTCCCACCCCCTCATCCCTCTGCAGAAATCCTAAATTTCCATAGGATACCAGCACAAAGGTTATTATCCCAATGTTACACCCCACAACCAGGCACAGCCCCCCCAAAATCAGCTCCAGCCCTCAGCCAGCACCACACCCATCACCCTCCCAGCCCAAACCATTCCATGGTCCTATTGCATCACCAGCAAACGAGCCCCAGTTCCCAGACATTTGATATCCACTGGAATTCCGGCAGAATTTTTGGCCACCTCGGATCAAAGCCGAACTGGCAAATTCATTTGCAAAGTTGTTTATGGAAATTAGCTCTGATTAGAGGGACGAGAAAAAGGGTTGCCTCTGGTTTTCTACTGAAGGTGCACTTTGAGTGTGCAGAATAAATGAGGATCCTGAAGTTTAGCTCTTTTTCAGAGGAATATCTATTTTACACCAGCAGAGTGACTTCAGAACTGAAAAATCCAATGGCTAGAAATCAAAAATTTCAAGATTCCTCTGCACTTTCAGGGTTCAAACACTGCCAAAACCCCAAAGGAGTGCTGGACAATATGCAGGGAGGGCTGTGGCAGCACACCACGATCCCAGATGCACCGGGGCTGCTTCCTTGCCAGGACAGGGAAAAGCAATGAGCCAAACTGATAAGCCCAGCAGAGGGCATGAAAAAGGAAACCCACAGGTACAGGAGCCCAGCACTTCAACTCCACCCTATTAAAAAAGCATTAACAAGCCCTGAACTCCTTCTGTGCCTTGGCCACTGCTGCTGTTCCAGGGCAATTACAGCAGCAATTAAAGGGAAAAGCTCTGGCCAGGTCCCCATCCCATCCCACCCACTTGGCACAGCCCCCCCAGCTCCCCAGCCCTTCCACACGTGCAGCCCACGAGCCACACTCCCCTTCCCAGGGCTCTGCCAGTGCTTCCCCAGCCACCTGGGGCTTCTTGGATCGGGTTTTGGGCAGGAAATTAAAAAAGCTTCGTTTACAAGTGGGCATTTGCAAGGGGCCAGGCAGGGCACGGGGCCACGCTCAGCTCCAGGTACCGTCAGATCCAGGGGTGCCACTGCTCCAACCCTTCCCTGGGATGGTGCAGGGACAGGGGGGGACCCCACTGCTCCAAGTGCACCCATTTGCTCACCAGAATTTCAGGGATAATCATGGAATTGCACAATGGTTTGGGTTGGGAGGAACCTTAAAGCTCATCCAGGGACACTTTCCACTATCCCAGGTTGTTCCAGCCTGGCCTTGGACACTTTCAGGGGTCCAGGGGCAGCCACAGCTTCTCTGAGCACCCTGTGCCAGGGCCTCCTCACCCTCACAGGGAAGAATTCCTTCCCGTTCTCCCATCCAGTCCTGCCCTCTGGCACTTCCTTGTCCTCTCCCTGTGTCCTTGTCCCAAGTCCCTCTCCACGACACTGTCCCCTGAGAGCCCCCTCACCCCACCCTCACTGTAAAAGCAGAGGAAAGGTGATTCCAGCTGAGCATTAGGAATTTCCACATGGATTTGGAGGAATTGTTTCCTTCTGGCTGCCAGTGGCTGTAGAACAAGAGCTACCAACCCTCCCCACTCCACCTCTGCGTTTTCCAAGCCACCAGCACGGAGCCCAACTCTTCCAGAGCATCACCCGGATTTTCCAACCAGATCTCACTGCAGCTCCAGCTGCCCAGCCCAGCTCCAGCCCCTCGCTGGGTTTTTTAGGTGCTTGAACACTCCAGCAGATCCCAGCCAAGATTTCCTCTTGAAACTCCCTGCGAGTCCAGCAAACCAGAGCAGCCTGGCACCAGCTGAAGCACCTCGCTGGGAAGCTCCTTTTTCCCGTTTCTCCTGAGCAGAATGACACTTGTGTTCACTGTGACTCATCTCCTTGACCTTTCCATTCACTTTTAATGGTGCAAGCTGGAAATAAGGGCACCCAAACAATGCTTTCATTATTCAGCTGGTGAACTGCAGCCCCCGGAGCAGATCTCTCCCCTGCAGCAGACAAGAGCACACAGAGTAGGTATCTCATTCCAGCACATCCAGGAGGAAAAAAATTAAAACAAAATCATGCAAACTCACTGCTTAATTCGTATTTGAGAGGCAGCAAAAATCCCTGTGCAAAACACTGCAGGAGGAGAGATCCTGGGAAACTGGCAGTGTCATCTCCAGGAATTCAGCTGCAGTGAATTCTTACTCCAGTATTGTCTTGGAAACAAAAAAGGGGGTGGAGGGAGGAAAAGCAGAGGAGGAGAGGCCAGCCAGGCTCACGAGCTCAGGCAGAGCGTGGCTCCTTCCTGAATTTCCTTACTCAAAAGCAGCAGCTCCAGCTGACAGGCACGAGAAACACGAAATCTGGTCCCTAAATCTGACTCCAGCAGACCCCTCAGTGACCTCTCCTTTCCCACTCAGCTCCTTCCTGAGCACTGCAAACTCCCCTTCTTTGCATGTGAGAGCAGAAAAAAAGCAAAGAAAAAGATTTGAAGGAGTTTGCTGAAAAGCTGAGCCCAGGAAACACTTTTGGCTTTATTTATTCCGAAAGAATTCACGTGGCCCTAGCTGCAGCTGCACAGCTGGATCCAGGCAGGGATGGCACCCCGAGCTGACAGGAAGACTTAGCTGAGTTTAGGCAAATGTGTATTAATAATATTTGTAATAAATAAATTCAATAATAAATGTATATAATAAATTTAAGGTAAGATAATTCCGGTGTTCATCGAGCTGAAGGAGAACAAGAGGCCCCCCAAACATCCATCCCATCCCTTTTTAGGAAAACAGGGTGTCCTGCTCCTTTGATGACACCCAGACCAGAGCAAAACCAGCTCTGAGCAGAGCAAAATTAAGCTTTGGCCTTTAAACTTTTTCCCAGTGACTCCAGAACAGCAGAGCATGGGAGACTTCCCTGGAAATCCAACCTCACTCCCAGGGATGGATGCACTCAGCCCATGGCAGAGCCCTCAGCAAAACACTGGAATTCCTTTTTGCATGGGGACAACAGCTGGATGTCACCACCCCAGGGCAGGTGACAGCAGCTCAGCCCCCAAAACCCCAGTTCCTCACCATCCAGCACATCCCACTCCCATTTGCACCCCAAAAAGGGCTTTTTGCCCAGTAAACTGCCATTTCTCTGGCTGCCCAAGAGATCTTCTGCTCCAAATTTCCTTTTTAGATCGAATCCAAAGTATTCTGAGACCAGCCAATATAACAGCACAGTAGTCTTGGTATAATCTGGAAAAAACCTGTCCAAATCTCCAGCCAAAATCCAAATAAACTCCTGGATTTGTGGTGTGAGGGGCACTGGTGTGGCCCAACAGGAAAAAAAATATCCCAAGGAAGAAAAGAATTTTAAAGTAGAAAGAATCAATCAGCATCACATCCTGAGGCACAGCGATGGAAGGAGACTCTTGGAACTCTGAAAACTCAGATTTTATTGGCACATCAGCAATAAAATCCTGTTAAAGCAGCACCTCAATGTCAGCTTCCACACAGGGATGCAGGATCAGCCCCCTGGACATGGGAAATCCAGGGAATTGCCTGAGGGCTGGGAGAAAATCCACAGCAGAGGTTAGGAATGAGCCCTGATGCAGCTTCTCCACTCACTCAACCTCACAAATGCCATTTTTCTCTCAGGCTTCTTACACAAACTTGAAGAAAAACCCTATTGTAAATACATTAATACCATTTTCCTCCTCTAAAAAAATGACATCTCATCATTGTGAAAGCTTCCAGATGATGTTAAGAATCCTCTTGGCTTCTGGAAAGAAACAACAACAACAACAAAAAAAAAGAGCCCAGACTTGGAGCAACCGACCTCAAAAATGCCTTTTGTGTAGTTCCTTCATTTATTTATTTTAGTTCCACAGATTTTCCAGACACGTCCACAGAGAAACCACGACATCATTTGGATGCTTCAGTCAGTGCTAGGCTGAATTTCAAGAGCCTTGGGACTTGCCAACAGCAACCAGTGGTTAATTATACCACGTTGCCAACCCAATTTTTTCCATATAACATTAAGATTTCAACAAAATGTTTCCATTCTTTCATGTCTCAACCTTTTTATTTTATTTTATTTTTTTGTTCTCCTGGTTTTGCTCATTCTTCCCATCCTTGGTGTTGCTTTGTTTCACACAAAGGTTTTATTGTATTTTTAAGGACTGAAAATTCAGTCCCTATCACATCAGATTTAGTGGGAAGAGAAAAATATTTGATATAAAGGCCAGGGTGGAAGTGAAGAAACTGCTCCCAAAGAAGAGAAGAAGGCAAAGGAAAGGGAATTCACTGCCTGGATAAACAACAGCTGGAAGAACAGAAGGTAAAGGCAGCACCAGGATGGAGAAAAAAAATTATATTAAAGGCCTGAAAGTTGGATTTTGCATCGAGAAGTCCCCAGACCTCAGCAGAACCAGAGCCTGGAAGGAAGGATGGAAGCACAGGAGATGCCTTTGATGGCATCAGCCCCCCCCCGGGCTGCTGATCCAAGGGGAATCCCCTTTTTTTTGGGAACAGCATCTCCCACACCATGCCAGTACTGCTTCTATCACCCAGCCTTGCCATATATCCAAGAGAACGGACCCATTGCACACAAAACAGAGGCTAAAATGCAAGAATTTACACAGGAAGATCACCCTGAACTCCAGGAGGGATGTGCACTGATTTTTCTGTGGGACCAATACTGCAGCTCAGATCTGACCCAATTCCAGCAGCTGACTGTTCAGGGCCTCAGCATTCCCAAAATATCCTGAACAGCAGCAATATCAGAGACACACAGCAGAGTCCTAAATATGCGATGGGAAGTCTGCACCGGATAAAAGCGTGGAACAGAGGGGGAGAACTCTTCCCCCGCATGAAAAAAGCCTCAGGTGTGTTTTGGGGTGTAATCCTGGTTGGTTTCCCAGAGAATTCTTCTCACTTTAACCAGCACTTGCCATTTACCAAAATCTGGGTGTTGTGTTTTCCAGAGGACCCCAATAATATTTTATACCTTTGCAAAATCATCCATTTTATACAACAACGGCTGCATCCCGGGGATCAAACTCCAGCTGAACTCACCAGGCAAGAGGAGACGTGGGCAGGTATGGACAGAGGGGGTGAAGTGCCAAACTCATCCTGGTAACACAGCAGGGATTTCCCCTGTCCTAGGCGCTGCTGCACTCCGAAGTAAACTCCCATGACAGCAGAGCACCAGATCCAAATGGAACTGCTCTTCCCAAAGAGTCTGGGAAGACCTCAGAGCCCCTTCAAGTGTCCACAAGAAAATTCGTGAGGGGCTCTGGATGAGGGGGAATGGCTTTAAATGGACAGAAAGTAGGTTTAGAGTGGATATTGGGGAGAAATTCCTCCCCTGTGAGGGTGTGAGGCCCTGGCACAGGATGCTCAGAGAAGCTGTGGCTGCCTCTGGATCCCTGGAAGTGCCCCAGGCCGGGCTGGATGGGGCCAGAAAGCCCCTAAGCTCCTGTGAAAGCATTCCCAGCTCCTTGCTCCCTGCAGTTTTCCCAAGTGCAGACTTCCACATTTACACAGGGACCAGCATCCATCCACCCCCACTTCGGGAAGGGCATTCCCAGCACCCAGATCCAGAGGAAGCAGGTGCAGGGATCAGGACATGAGACTAAAAGCAATGACTGAAAGAATTAAAGGCCAGTTTTAACTCCCCAGCAGATAAACCCCTCGGAGCGAAGAACGCTTTCCTGGAAAGCGCTCCCAGATTATTCCTGAAGTCCAGACAGAACTCAAAACATCTATAAATGGCACTTCACGCTGGGCATGTTCCAGAGCAATTCCTCCTGCTCCCCAGCCTCATCTCAGAGATCAACTCTAACCCAAAGCAGGCGTGACAATGCAGATCCTGGGGACAGGCAGGGAAATGGGGACTCAGATGGACAGACAGCAGCAGGAACTGAGCACAGCCTCAGGGGCAGGGGAAAAGCAGCCAGGCACGTGCTGCCCAGGCTGGTGGGGACATCTCTGAGCCACTCAGGGCCTCTGGCACAGCAACAAAATAAATAAAATAGAAAATCCCCTTCTGAATAAAGCTGTGATTTGCTGGGCTTTAATTGGGTGGTGTTCAAAGGCTGAACTCCAACCTGGAGGTCTTCTCCAGCCTCGGGGACTCTGTGCTGACCACTTGCTGCAGCCACACACAGGGAAGAGGAACCCCAATTAACACCCCTGGGCACCCCCAGGTAAATCAGGGTCCCACCTGCACAGCAGCATCCCACAGAGCTGGGAGAACAGATGTTTGAGTCACCCTCCAGTTCTGAGAAATATCAGCACAACCCCTGCAGTGCTACCACCCTCAGTTCACCATGAGATTTACTACTTCAAAAAGGAATCAACCTGAAAAATCCATCTCCAATTCCAAATCCTAAGGGGCAGGGATAGCACCCACTTCAAATAGGGATTCACAACCCCTTTCCAGCCCCTCCTGATTTCTTCTAGGGCAGACAACATTTGTAAGCTCTACAAGCAACACCAAGACACCTTTTTTTTAAATTAAACTTGCCATTAAAAACATGTTTTGGTCAGAGCTGGGTGAGCCCTCTCTGCTGTCCCTCTGTGCAAACCACAAATCAGTGACTCCCCAGCAGTGCTACCCCAAAAAGATGAAATGGGATTCATCCCATTCCCAAATTAGAGCTTTGGAGGGAGCCGATGGAATCAGCTCCTTCTCACGAGCCTGGAATCAGGGAATGCTCAGCACAGAGCTTTCCTCCTGCTCCCTGGAAGAACAGCACCAGACCTCTGCTGTCCCCTGGCCAGGGCATGTCCCACAGCTGGGTGCTCTAAACTTCCAAATTCCCATTCCAATCTGGCAGTGCACTGACAGCATAATCCAGGTTTTACAGGGGAAAATCAGACCTGCCATCAATTCCAGACTTATAAAGTCAGATTTCTTCTTGTAAAACAATAGCAACACTTTTGATTGGCAAAGTGTTTTTAAAAAAAACCTGGTTTTAACTGGCTGGATAAATTTGGTTTGGTTTTTGGTTTTTTTTAGCTCATTTAGGTGACTGGGGAAGAGCCAAGGGGAGAAGCAACAGCTGGTAACAGGATACTGCATAATTTCCAGCATTTTTGTTTTAAAGGCTGTGCCACGGATCCTCATTACACTCTGCCACTAAAGGAAACTGCTGCATCCAAAAAGTTTCACCCAGAAACCCGATTCGGTTTTTATAGGGATTTGTAAAAGCAGAGACAGGCTCCAACTTTGTCTGTGGGTTAGATTTTAGTGTGACATCATCTGTGCAAATACGGGAAAATCTGAGCTGGATGGGCAGTGGTGGGAGGCAGCTCAGTTCGTGTTGCCTTTGACATTGTTACTTCCCTGTTTTTTGCTGGAAATCCTCTGTGCCAGATGCCATCCCCCAGATTACAGGGAAGTTTTACCGCTCCACACAGAGAAACCAACTATCGTGAAACTAAAACACGCTCTGAGCTGAAAAAAAAACCCCAAAGACAACGTGGAAAAATTAAAAAAAAAAGCCATAAAGAGCATTAGTCAATGCCATCAGCAGCCCCAACTGACTCCTCCCTCATCTAAATTATTTGATGTCCTATTAGGCGGCTCATTAGGAAAACTCAAAGCCTTTCACCACAAGAGTCATTCCTCAGAGCTGCACACTGGCCCCACAAAAGCTCCCAGCCATCCCTCTGCTCGGGCAGCTGCCCCCAAAAGCTTTCCCCAAAGTTACCTGGTAACTTTACAAAGGAGTTTGGGAGCTGTCTGAAGGATAAACACAGACAGGGAAATGCCTGAGGATGCTCTGGAAGCGTTAAAGCGTCAGCACAGGCTAAAGCGAGAGGGAAATTTGTTGTTTTCCCTTTGAAACAGAGCGGTCTGGTGATAATTCAATTTTCAGCTGATACAAAGCACCCGAGCAGCAGCCTGACAAGAGGAGCTGGTGTCATTCCAGTGCTCTGCCAGCTGGAAAACGGCTCCAAGAGCCCAATTCCTCTGCAGCACCAACTCTGGGATCTCCCACTGCCCCGAACTTTCCCTGCTCGAGACATTTTATTCATTGAGCAGCCCCTGCTTTTCCATCCTGCTCAGCCTCCACAAGCAAAGCCTTAATGGGAGCATTCCTCCAACGCCCACCTCTTCTTCCTTAAGGTCATTTGAAGAGCCCAGAAATGAAAATAATTCCCAACGCCGCTGCTTTACACACAGAACCCCGCCGGTGCTTGTCCTGGTGACACTCAAACCAACCCTGCACACCCCGCTGCCAGCGCTTCCCAGGGGAAAAAAACACCCGGAGAACACAAAACTCGGGCAGGGAAGCTGAATCGCAGACAGCCCAGCTCTTCAGGGCACTTCTCGGGTTCTCAAGTTACCCTGAAGAACTCGAGTTTAACTTTTTCGGATTTCAAAACTCAGCCCTGCCAACAAATCCTGCTCCGCAGTGGCTCTCCTGAAATCCAACACAAACAGAGCTCGGGAGCGCCGGTGCCTCCAAGTGTCCACTGCGAACTGGGAAAACGCTCTGCCAACACCCAGGAAAACTTTTCCAGCAGCCCCGTAAGTCTCCCTGTGCTGTGGCATTTCCCAGCCCACCCGGGGAAGGCGGACATTTGGGGAAGCAGAGCTCTGGAAACAAACTGCACAACCCCGCAGGGAAACAGGAGCGTGTTTAGTCCCTCTTCTGCACGATTATGGGAGGGGAAAAAAAAAAAAAAAAGAAAAGAGACATTCCAGTGGTTTTCTGTGCTGCTGCACATCTGGAACTTCAGAGTTTCCTCCTGCTGCACTCGGCAGCCCCAGTTTTAGGGAGAAACCCTGCAGGATTGGGGTTGGCGAGGGGATAGCGAGCTTTGAGGTCCCCCGAGCAGCTCCAAAGCTTTTGTGTCCCGAGCTTTGATGTGCTGAGAGAGAGCAGATTCCTGCGGGACAAAAAACTTTCTGCTCCTCAAGGAGGAGGAACTACGCAAGCCCGGAGGTTTCGAGTGGACTAAATATACATTCACATACATATCCCACAGCCATATCTATGGAACCAGAGCCTCCAGAAACTCATCCCCGACTTTTCCTCCGGAAAAAGCAGCCCGGCAAAGAAGCAGCTCTTGCTCCAAGAAAGGCGAATAAAGAATTAAGGTTTTTTTTTCCCCTTTTACGGGCCCCCTGACAAATGGCATTCAGAGACTCGGGCAGCTAAAGGAGGTTGGGTGGGTTTTGTTGGGTGGTTTTTCCTTCTTTTTTTTTCTCCTTTTTTTTTTTTTTTTTTTTTTGCTGGAATGCACGGGAGGAAGCAAAGCCGAGAGTTTTGCCCCGCACCAAAGCCCCCCTCGCCCACTCCCCCACGACCCCGCAAGCATCTCCCCACGCGGTTTGGGGGGGGGCTCGGGGACCCCCCCTTACCTGCCCGGCCGAGGGACAGGGCACCCAACAGCACCAGCGCGGCGGGCACCGAGCAGCTCCGTATCCAACTGCGCCTTTTCCACCGCGTGTGCGTATCCATGCTCCCCAGAAAAACGGGGCACCAGCTCGGGACAGCTCGAGGGGGATAAAAAAAATTAAAAAAAAAATAATTATAAAAAAAAAAAAATCCAAGCTCTATCTAGAAGCGCAGAGCAGGCGCTCAGCCCCCCCGGCAGCCCCCCCCGGGGAGCAGCCCTTTATAAAGCCATGGGGCGGGCGGAGGGTGCGGGGGCTCGGCCGCGCTCAGCTCCGGCCCTGCCTGCTGCCGGGCTGCCGGAAAGTTTCCCTTCTCTCCCCACACCGCCCTTTTTTCCCCCTTCTTTTAAACCCAAGGCAGGAGTTTGTCAATCTCGGAGCCGCGCAGCAAATCAGGGCCGGGCGGAGCAGCCCCCCCACCCCGAGCCCGGCCAGCCCCCGCCCCCGCCGCCACTTCCAGCGGCATGTCCCGGCCCCCAAAAGCCTTTTTCCTCGCTTTCCCCCCGCTGGAATAGCAGCCGACGGAGTTTTTCCGCCTCTTCCCCCTCCCATCTCCTCGCTTTTCCCTGCGTTTTCCCCCCTTCGGGATCGGGAAGCGGAGGGGCAGCGTGGATGTCCCCCCTGCTGCCCGGTGACAGGGAACGGCTGGAGCTGTGACAGGAGGTCGGGGTGGGATATCAGGGAAAGTTTTTACACCCAGAAGGTGGCCGGGCACTGAACAGGCTCCGCAGGGACCGGTCACTGCCCCAAACCTCAATGACTCCTGCACAGGGTGGGATTCTTGGGTCAGGATTGGGCTCGATCCCTGTGGGTCCCTTCTGGCTCAGGATATTCTGTGATTCCGTGAGATGGGGCACGTGGATGTGTGGAAAATGCGAGGATTTGGCAAAAAAAGAGAAGCGCATGCAAAGAAAGGGTAAAAGTGCAAACAAGGAGTGGAAAGGGAAGGTGCTTCCCAGGATAGCTGGGAGGTGGGGTGGCAAAATCCACCTGTGGCAGGGAAGTGAGGGAAGGGATGGGGAGCTGCTGGTCCTGCTCTGCACACCTGACTGGTCCTGAGTGCAGCTCCTGGGGCTCTTTTTCTCACTGTCACTCAGTCCCCACCCTTCCCACACCAGTGACAACTGATAAATCGCACTGGTTAAACACCAATTTTCAATGTTCTGGCATTGTGGGGCAGCAATATCTGAACAGTGCTCAGGGCTGGAGCTGTATCATCATAAAGTCCCCTCCTACCCAAGCCTTTCTCTGATTCCAAAGAAAAAACCAAAAACTCCCCCACGCCAGTTCCTTTCCTACACCATCCCCATCCCTGAAGTCCCAGGAGAGTAGGACAGATCACACTGCGGGACTGAGTGGCCCACAATGCTGCAGACCCCTCTACAAAACCAAAATCAGCTTAAATGGAGAGCAGAGAAGGAGAACCAACAACAATCCAGCCCTTTGCCTTAAATAAATGCTTTGAAGACACTTGCTGGTATCAACACTTGCTTTGTCAGTGCCATCAAAGATCTGAACATCACTGCTGGCATCACTGATGTGACATCCTGGTGGCAATCCCAGCTCCTTTAATGCTAATTTTTCATGGAGCAGTGATGTCACCTCCAGGCCCATACCCTGGACCTCACCAGAGCATCCCAGCCCTCTCCACTCTCCCTGCACAGCAGCAGCCTTGAGGCCTTCATCATCCACAGCAGAAAAAAGCATTGCCATGAATGAATTCCCACCCTGGATTCCAATTTCTTTGTCTATGGGTTTGGTCACTCAGCACTCAAGGACCTGGGCAGCCACCAGATATCCTATCCCATACAAGGAGGACAGTGAAGGGGTTTGGGATCGCTCATCCTGTCCCAGATTTTGGCTGTCTGATGGAAGAACTCGGCACCACGAGGTGTTTTAGCCATAAATCCTTGACCTGCTGGAATGAGAGTTACGTGGATGGATAACGCATATCAAACACACCAAAACCTAAAAGGACAGGAGGCCAAACCCCCAGACCAAGCAATGGGAAGGGGATGCTCCCCGTCCACTCAGGCTGCAGCCTGGGAAGCTTTTCTCAGCATTCAGTGGGGAACAGCCGCAGGAAATCCCTCCCTTTCCCTCTGGAGCTGCTGAGGTACAGGGAGGCTGGGAGCAGGGGGAAGGTGAAAGTGGAAAAGCTGGAGCCTGAGCCACAGGCAGGAAGAGATTCCCTGCTGACAGAGGCTTTCAGCAGGCGGAGGTGAGAGGCAGGGCGGCTGCGAGCCCCGGGGCAGGAGCAGCGCAGCACGTGCGGAGCCGGGGACCGTGCCAGTGGCACTCCTGGGCAAACCCCGCGGATGAAAACCCCTTCCAGCTCTGCCTTTCATGAGTAACCAGGTGACAGGAGGCTGGCAGAGAAATCACACCGTGCTCCATCGCCAGGAGGAGCCTGGAGGCCGAGTCTTGCAGGGCAACACCTGCACAGCCCTGCAGCCACCTCTGGCGAGCACCCACGGAGTGGAGACCGGCATGGCCACCCTCCATCGTCCCTCCTGCTCCAAAGTATCCCGGGACTGACACTGCCCATCCTCCCTCCTGCTCCAAAATCTCCCAATATTCCCAGCTGGGCTTTCCCACAGAGAAGCTGTCCCACCCACCATGATGAAGATCCTTTCTCTCTCCCCTCCGTGTGTTCAGAGCATGGAGTATCCCAAGAATCTGGACATGGAACCAGGGTGGTGAAAGCACCAGCAGAGCCTGTGGGCTGCAAATCCCCTTCCCTTGTCCCTTGGGGTTGGAACTTGATGGTCTTTAAGGTCCTTTTGACCCAAAGCATTCTATAATCTGGTGATTCCCAATAATCCCTTATGATGACACCAAAGCAATCACTCAGTCTGGGATTTCCCTGGATGTCTCCTCACACTGCCAGGTGTGGGGTCCCATTTCTGCCCCAAATGCCAGGATCCTGGGGCTTCTCATCCCAGACTTCTGCCTCATTGTTTGGGAATGAGCCCCTGCTTTGTGTGGTCCAGCAGCAAGAGAAAATCCCAAACACCTGGACACCAACCCCGGCCATTCCCTGCCCTTCCAGAGGCACTCAGCTGTGGGAAGGGGATACCTAAAGCACCAAAAGCACGGCAGACAGGGAGGTTAGAGCAGCTCAGAGCAGAAAACTCCCACTCCACCCCTTTTTCCGTGCTCCAGACCGACACCAGATCAACCAACCTGGGCCTGGCTCAGATGCAAAGGAGAAAACCTGGCCCAGGGAGCTTTTGCTGAGCAGGAAGTCTGAGTTCCCAGTTGCTTCCCAGGTGATTTGGGAGCTTGCACAGACCTGTTTGCCCCTCCTCAACAACAACAGAAACACAGAAAGCAGCCTGTGATGGCAAACTGGAAAATTCCAGCAGCCACGTGCCAAGTTCAGGGAGCCAACCCCACACTGGGAGAGGGCCAGATCATCTGCTGGGAGCTCCAGGAGGGTTTGCACGAGCTGGGGGGGCTGATGCCAACCCCAAACCCTTCCAGCAGCCAGCCAGGGTCACGTCTGACCAGCCAAAGGAACACAGCAGTGGCAGGTGGCCAAATTTCTTTAAGGAACAGCAGTTTATGGAAGTGTTTTCATGCCTAAATGCATCTTGAGCGCAGCTGGCTGTTGTTTATAGGATGGAGGACACGTTTGTGAGCTTTCAAAATTAAAAAAAGGCTTAAGGAATATAGGTAATGTAAAAAAAATTAATCATTTGTATGCTGTGGAATCATCACCAGCATTCAGCCAAAAGCCCCAAAAGGCCATCGTTGTGTAGTTTGAAAGAACTGGGAAAAGTTTGAAAGAATTATTGATAACCAGTTACACCCCGTGGCCAGCCGAGGGGAAGAGGCTAAAAATGAGGAATTAAAATGACCTGAGCTGTTGTATAAATAATTCGGACAGGCAGCTGCTCTCAGGAATGATTTCCAATCCCATTTATGAAAAGCACATATCTATAAAATACACAATTTTCCTCCACAATCTCAATGCCAGCCTTTACTCCTTGCAAATTTAGAACCAAAATTTCATCTCTGCCATTAATTCTATTTTTATCAATTGTCCTGTGCCCAAATGAGATCCCAAATCACAGCCCTGATTTATAATCTCACACCTGCTGGCCTGGAAAGGATTGCTCCCAAATTCAGCTTTAAAAAATGGAGGATTTCGCCCTAACAAGACATTTTGGATTGAGAGGCTTGGCAAATGAAACTCTCCATTTATCCACAGAGGAATTTTCACATCTGGAAACCCAGGGCTCAACACTGCCCCAAACTCAGAGCTCTGTGTGGTCTTTAATTTGAACAAGGAGTTCAGTGCATTATCCAGGACTGCTCACACCCGTTCCCACCCTGCAGACTGGCAGCATTTTCCCCAAAACCTCCCTGAAAACACCATTTTGAATCCCAAATCCGCATTTTTAGAGGATGGTGATGAGCAGCCCATCATCACTGATAGCAGAATACTGCAAGTTTTCAGGTAGAACAGATAATTAATGCTCTAATTAGAACCCAGGCACAATGAAAACATTCACCAGGTACCTCCCAAACAGCAAAAGAGTAAAACTCTTTCAAGAGTTAAATTTTCCCCCCAGAAAGACAAATCACAAAGAAGTACAAACTTCCACCCCCCCCCCCCCAGGTTAAGCACCTGTTTTGGCTTTGCAGGCCAAAAAGCAGGAGCTGGGCAGCCAATTCTCCCAAATCCCAGCTGCTCCCCTGGAAATTCCAATCTGATTTTTTGCCATGAGGTGGCACCAGGACCAGCCCCGTCGGCGGAGGGAGCAGGCAGCACAAGGTGGGGTTTGTTTTTGTGCATGTTTGGGTGTTTCACACGCAGGGAGCTCCGTCTGAGAGAGGAAATAGCTTTACAAAGGGAGCAGACTTTCCACTCCTCCTCTTTTTCCAGCCTTGTCGCCTCCTCTCCAGCTCCATGTAATGAGGCCAAGCCTTGGATGTGTTTGAGCCATCCCAAGCAGTGAAATTCAGGATAAATTGCTCCTGGTGAGGAGGCTGAACTCAGCTGACCTCCCCCTTCCATGCCAGCCCTCCCCACGGCCTCTGCCAGCATGGGGGACAGGGAGGAGCTGCCATTCCCTGCTCACATCCCTGGGGTTTAACTCCCCCTCTCCCTCTGCCCTGCCGGCAGTGGCTCAGGCTAAACCCAGATAATCTGTCTGGACTCCAGGAGATAATCCCTGGGGGTACACAAAGTGTTGTGTTAAACCAGGAGCTGCCCAGGAGCAGGGACCTGGCACTTCCCCTCCGCTCTCCACAAGGGTCAAGCACTGAAGAAGTTCCCAAACTCTCCCTGACCCCACAATGTCTTCATTGAATACCAAAGAATTTCATTTTCCAGCTGCAGTTTGCCCATTGTAACCACGGTTGAAGATTAAAGGTGAGCCCAAACCACAGATTTATGGACCCAAACCACCCAGCAGCAGCTCCAGAGGTTCAGCTTGGGTTCCTGATCCCAAAATCTTCCTCTACACCCCTGGGGTGTTCATTTTGATGGATAAGAGATGTTATCAGAGTAAGTAAAAATGAGAGAATGAAGGCCAAAGCCCATCTGGAATGAAATCTGGTCAAGAACAGCAAAAAGAGCTGCTTCAAATACATCAAAACCAAAAGAAAAATGAAGGAAAATATTCCTCCAAGCACCCCCAAAATTAGCATTTATGGATTATTCTGCCCAGCCTAGGAACTGATTAAAGCATCCCGGGACATCTTGGTTGCATCATCCTCTAGCTGTCCTTAAAAAAAATAAATAAATCAGCTTAATACCTACAGATTTCCCTTTAGCAACCGATTTCCATCCCCATTTTCCCCTGTCTAATATTCCTGTTGATTGACCACAGCACACAACTTCCAAGCAGCTCTTTCCATTCCTAAATTTCGTGGCAAAAAGAAAAAAAGGCCCATTCTGTAGGTTCCCCTTTGAATTCCCAAGATTACAGGTTCATCCCACCCTTCTGGAGTGACAAACCCTTCATTTTGCTGCCTTTTCCTGGTTCAGAAATGAGGAGAAATGATGAGAATTCAGGGAGCTGTGTGCACCACCCAGCTGTCCCAAAGCACTCCAGACAAGAGGCCACAGTCTTCCCGAGGCTGAGATGCTCCCTAAATAGAGAAGGGAAAAAAAATTCCATCGTTTTTGGGAATGAATCACTCGAGGAATCCAATCCAGCTACAGAGTGGACTCTGCCCTGACTCATTTTCATTTCTCAGCCCAGTGTTTCCAGTAAGACACCTTCAGACACCTCACCTTTCCACAAATCCCCACTCCATCCTCTCCCCACAGAGTTTTCCACTTGGGGGAGCTCTGGGAAGAGCCAGAACCAGGTACCAGATCAGGGACATTTTTCCATGGGCACACAACTTTCATTCACCCACATCTAGCCCCGAAACAGCACCTCAGGTCAGCTCTGCTCCTGCTCCAGGCCCTCAGCGTGTTATTCCAGCTGGAATTCCGGGATGCAGCTCCCCCATATGCATTATTCCAGCTGGAATTCCGGGATGCAGCACCCCCATATCCATTA
>NW_024582065.1:7365329-7436733 GCF_017639235.1 Corvus kubaryi | reverse complement strand
TTATTCCAGCTGGAATTCCGGGATGCAGCACCCCCATATCCATTATTTCACCTAGAATTTCGTTAACCAGCACCCACTCTCCATTATTCCAGCTGGGGTTTCATTATCCAGCACCCACGTGTCCATTATTCCAGCTGGAACTGTGGGATGCAGCACCCACATGTCCATTATTTCAGCTGGAATTCTGGGATGCAGCACCCACACACCCACTGAGGTCGTCACCAGGTGAACCCACAGATGGGTTGCTCAGCTCTTGCTGAATTATTTTTAAAATCCTGACGTTCTTTTGTTCCCAGTTCAGACCAGACCAGATCAGCACCTTGAAACCTCACCTTTACTTTATTTGAAGTTTATTTTTGCATTTCTCTGAGAAGTCCAAGGAGGTTTTGCCACACATCCTCAACATCAACAGTGCAAATCATCCAGCAGCACTTCCCACCCCTTTGAGTTCCTGATCAGTGAAAAACCAAAAACCAGCCCTGATCCTTCTTTCCTGAGGTAACAGCGCCAGGGAACAGGCAGAAAACTTTGATTTGCTTTTTCTTTTTACCTGCAAACCCATCCTCAGAGGGCTGGAGATCTCCAAAAACACTGACACTCCCCCTGGGTGTTATAACTCCATTTCTGGGGGGGTTTAATTAACCCTGGGAAGCAGCACTGGTGTCATTAAATATCCAAGGCCTATGGAAAGCTCCTAAATATTAAGGAGTAGAGGTCAGCACAATTAAGGTGACACAGGGATTCTCGTGCTCCTGATCAGGACCAGATCTGTGGGGTTTTCACTGCTGGTGATCCCAGCAATGGGAATTTGGCTCCTGCAGGAGGAATGGGACGGAGGCTGGGAGACCCAGCTGCGTCCTACCCCTTCCCCAGAGCCCAAACTGGGGGAAGTTCCCTCCCAGTGCCTTCAAGTGTCACAGGAAAGAACCTTCAGCTGAGTCTGAACACCACAAACCCCCCTCAAAACGCTGCTGGAGATTTATTCTCCTTCCAAACCTGTCCTCGCTCAGAGACAGGTCAAAAGCCCGGGGTTACATTAGACCTGCCCTAAATCCTCTGCTGAACTCCAGACTCTCCCTTCCCACAGAAGCAAAGCCCCTGTGAGCCAGCAAAGCCTTTTCCAGCTCATTCCACCTCCCATCCCTGTGGTTCCCCATTTCTGGGCGCTTTTCCCCCTTCTCCTGCCCCAGTGCCTTTCCTTTACCTGTCCCACAGCTCATTTCCCTCTGGCCAGGCTTCCCCATGCCTTTGTATTCATAAATCAGGAGGCCAGAGGGGTTCGTGTTTCACAGAGGCCACGGGGCTTCCATGAATTAAGTTTTGTTTGAACTGGAGTATCTTTTTTAGTAAACCAAACAAACTCCTTGACCTGACTTGTACTGCAGCAGAACGAGCCCAGAAAGAGCTCCTGGCTGCAGCAGGAAGGTATTTTGTTCAAAAGAAGTCAAGTAAAACAGCTTCTTGTGGCACTGCTGAGGGAATGGAAGGTCTGAGGAGACACCTTCAGCTCAGACATTCTGCTGGGTCCAAACCTGATCTCTGTGAGGGCTCTTTATAGGATGCTGGCAGCCCTTAAATGTCCATTTTGCACTTTAAGATGCTTTTCTTGGTGTCGTGTTTGGTCCCACTGAGCAGTTTTTCCTCTCCTTTGGGTCCCTGGCCTCAGCAGCAGAATTATATGGGCATTTTTTATTCTATTTTAGCCAGCTAAGGTGCTCAACTGATTTAATTTGGTTCCATCAAAGGCCACGAGGCTTCAGACGTTCCTGCTCACAGCACCTCTGCCCCATCCCTTCCTTTAAAAAGTCAACTCTTAATCACCAAACATGACAGATTTCCCTGCCAGGGTGACCTTAAATCCTATTGCTGACTGGACTTTCACTCTACAGCCTTCCAAGCCCCACAGAAAATCCAATCCCTTTCCAGAAACGCTTTTCCATTCAATTCACTCCCAGCTCCTCCAGAGCTGTCTGGACTCAAACATTTACTGGGAGTTCCACAAGTGGGGCTCAACTCCTGCCATGTCCAACCCAAGCCCAGAAATTCTGGGTCTCTTTGCTCAGCTCTTCACTCTTGGGATATTTCAGCCCATATCTTACTTTTTTTTTTTTTTAATTTTTTTAAGGAGCTGTGTATTTAAGAAAGACAGACGAGGAGCTCCAGCTGAAGGATTCAATTGACAAAGGTCAGCAGCAAACATGACTAATCCATTATGCTGTTAAACAACTCAACATGCAGGGGTTAATCAATGCTAGCCCGAGGTCTAATCCCTCTTTCTGCTAAAGAACTCACTGAAAACAAACTCTGCCCTGCAAAGGAAGATAAATGCACGCGAGGCTCGAGGAGGTTCAGTTTTCAGGGCTCTCAGCTCCTCCAAAGCCTGACTACTGTCAGCCTGGCCAGATGTTATTCCCATCCTTGCAAGGAGAGGGATTAGAGGAAGGTTTTGTGGCATCCTGCCAGCTTAAAAAAAGTAATAATTCAGAGCTCTGGATTGCTCCCCAAGCTGGGTTAGCAGGGCTGTCCTGACAGAGAAAGCCAGGCCCTATTCCCAGGAGATATTCCCTATTCCTGTGCATATTCCAGCCCCCCCTATTTATAGCCCTGATTTGGGCTTTTACAGGATGGTAATTTCATGCTGCTCATAAATCTCCCCCTGAAAAGTGGTATTTGTAGGTCAGCAAGGAGAGGCAGCCAGCAACCAAAACTGCTGAACTCGGGCAGAAACTCTCCACAGACACCGAAATGCAATTCAGGGCAATCAAAGGGCCTTGTGTTGTCTCTCCTGCTGGAAGGGGACACGTTTGTTCCACGAGGATCAGCTGCAGGAGGTTTTTGGGGATCTGGGAAGAGGGTGGCAGCATTTGGTGCCCCAGGGCCAGAGCTCCTGGCACCACCAAGGGCTGGCAGATCCCATCATGGGCATTACAGCACGAAAGCAGCGCTGCCTCCTGATTTCCCTCGCCTTCCTCACACCTCTGGGATGGCATTTTCCCCTCCAAAGGGAGCAGAGGCTCAGCAGCAGCTTTCCTTTGACATTTAAAGGTTTTGGGAGGAGACTAATCCTAATTTAGGCTCCACAGTATTGGAAATACAAAAACTAATTTGTCTTCAAATCCTTCTGGGTTCCGCTGATTTTGGGGCAGCCTCGCAAAACTCCTTGGAATAAACGGCCTCACACAGAATTCCTGCAGGTGATTCCAGGTTTAGCAAAGTGATTCCACAAGCAGGGTTGGATTCTCTGGCTGCAGACACTCAGATGCCACAGTTCCTTTTTTCCTGGCCATGCTTCCACCACCAATAACCAAGGAAAGCCTTCGGGCCATGCCCATCCCTGCGTTTGTCACACCCAGTGCTGCATCACTGCAGTAAAATGGCTTTTACTCCAAATTCCTCACTGTTACCCATCAACAGCCTCTTTATACTCAGAAATTCTGCTCAATTCCTGAGGGAAAAATGATGAAAACAAACAATTTTCTCAGTTGCTTTGACTGTAAAGGCCCCTCCAACTTCCAAATAACTTCACTTTTCATCGAGACAGTTTCTCCTGCCTCTGTTCAGCACTGAGTGACTCGCAGGGGGTTTGCTGCTGGGTTAAGCACCCAAAACACTCACTGGTTTTCCAATATGATTTTTTTATCCATCCCTGGGAATTGCAAGGTCCACAGAGTGGCTCCATGAGGAATTTGCAGCTTCTCTTCCTCTGAGCCCTCCAGGACTACCTAAATCTGACACACCGGAGACACCCCATGAGAAATCGTGGTTCCAAAGCAGAGAACATCTAAAACAAACTCTTAAAACCTCAAAAAAAAATTAAAAAATTCAAGTCTCCCCTTAAAGACCCCGGCATGGAGCAGGAGGCAGCAAATGTGGAAAGCAGATGTGAGAGAGGGGAGGAAATCGGGTTTGCAGGAGACAAGGAAAGGAAGCGCAGAGCCCGTGGGAGCAGCACCTGTCCTGCCGAGTCCCGGTGTTTTCTCCCAAAAAAAAGCCTCTGGAGCAGGGGCAGGCACTCCAAGCAGGCAGCCCTGTCCCACACCCTCAGCAGGAAGCAGTCTAGCCTGGGAGATATCAGGAGACAGCAGCAGGGACTGGGATGAGAACTTCCAGCAGCGGGATGTGCAGAATTCCTGCCTGGAGTGGGAGCTGGCCATGAGAACCCAGGGAAAAAGCGTCTCACTGAGTCACTGGCATGGAGAAGAAACTGAAAATATTTCCCAGCTCTCCCACTGACTCTCAGGGAAGCAGTCCCTGAGGTTGAACAGCAGTTCCTGTGCTGGCTGCAAAAGTTCTGTTGAGAAAAGCCCTGAATTTGGGTATTTTGAGATGCAGAACTGATCCAGAGCACAGATTTACACCTGGCCTCCCCCTCCTCCCCAGCTAGCAAAGAGAAATGAGAAGTTTCCACAAGGTTTAGTCCCAGAGAAGCAGAGCTTGCCAGCCTCAGAGGAAGCAAACATGTCAAAACCATTCTCAGACAGCTCTGAAAAATATCCTGCAAATCTTCCACCTGCGGCTTTTCGCTCGATCCGCTCCAAGGAAGGATGGAGGGCAAAACTCAGAAGTGGCTTTTTATTCAGGCATGGAGAGCTGTGGTTTAATTCAGTGCTAATTTGGGGCTGCAGCAGTTGGGGGCCTGGGCAGTGTTGGACTGAAATGACTCAGTCACATCACAGAAAACTTCGGTGGTTTTGGTGCAATTTGCGGTAGCTGAGCTGTGTTTTAGTGCAAGGACCATCCCAGAGGTGCTGGTCCAACCCTTCCCCAACATGCTGGGCCTCTCCAGCACCTGCATTTTTGCATCCCCCAGGGAATAACCAAAAACCTCTGAATCTCTGTGTTCCTCAAGCACAGGCTGAGCAAATTCCTCACCCAGGCTGGAAACTCATCCCCCAAAACATCAGCCTGGGGTCCCCTGTAAAATCATTATCCCCCACAAACTGGGGAGTAAAGCCAGACAAGCCCAGTGCTGCTCTGCACTGCCCTTGCCACATCCCAAATCCTGACCCTGCAGGAATTCCAGCCTCCCAAGGGAACCTCTGGAATCCCAAAGCAGCCCCCAAAATCCCAGCAGTGACTCAGTTTGCTCGTTTTTCCCTGTGATTCATTTTACCACGCCCCTGGGACATGACAGAGATGTGGCTGGGGCTGCTTTATCTGCTGCCAGCATCTGATAAGCCATATCCGTGTCTTCCTTAGCATTTCCACTCACTGAAGCCCCATGAATACAGCAGGATAATATTTGGTGACAAAGTCTGGCCTTCAGAATCACCGAGCACCTCAGTTCACATCAGATTTTCAGTTTTAAAGACCAACATTTGCTGTTTGAAATGTCCACTCAGTGTAACCAGGGTTGGTTCGCCTGCAGATCCTCCCAAAGCGTGAGGAAATTCACGCCCAAAATGAAACTTTGCTGAGAATTATGCAAACAACCCAGCAGAATCTGCATTTTCCACACCAGCAGCAGCACCAAGGATAAAAATGCATCCAGAACCAGGCATGATAATCAAGAGAAAATTTGGGGTGAGGTTTGAGCCATGTGCACAAAGCCCCTGGGGCAGATTATTCCTAGGGTTTATCCCAGGAACTGTGGAGAAGAGGTGTGTGATGAGAGCACTGACACTGAGAGAAAGTCCTAAAGAGAAGAGGGACGAGCCCAGCATCCCACAAATGTGGTCCCCACATGGATGTGGAAGCTCTCCATGCCCATGCAGCACCTCAGCAGCGCCTCTCTCCCCGATTCCCCACCTCTCTCCCCAGCTGGAAATGGGGTAAAATCCCTTCTTGAGCCATTTCAACCCTGTCCTCGTGGCTCTGCTCCCAGCCAGGAGCTCTCCCCTTCCCTCACTGCCCCAGGACTGTCAGCCCCATTCCTCCTGCCCAGAAAAGGTCCCCCAAAGCAGGCAGAGCATTTCCAGAGCTGTGCTGAAGCCAAATGGCAATTAACAGGGTGAGTTCACCCCTGGCAGCCTCTGCCATGCCAGGCTGTTAATATTATTACTTCCAACAGGAGCTCTGTTGTTCCCCAAATGCTGTGCTGGCACCAGAGCCCTGGGGAGGAGGAAAAGAGCTGCTCTCTGTAGCATCATTCCCATTAAAGCTCAGGAATATGAGCAGGAGATAATCTGTGGCCCTTGTTAGAGGCAGGAAAAGCTGAAAATTCCAGCTTTTGATAATTCCATGAGCATCCCTCCCCAGCAGCGCTCAGGGGCTGTCAAACAGCTCTGCCTGGGCACTCAGCACTTGCTTGTTCCCAAAAAACCCAGGAATTTCTGCAGTGTCCCCCCCTTTCCCAGCTGCCACAGTGACTGCAGCAGCTTTTGGGGGTCTTGGAGGGAAATATTCCCAAGCAGCATCTCAGGAACACCAGGGGAACAGCAGCAACCCGACCCTTGCTGCCACAGGTCCTGGAATAAATCACATTTGCCGCCCTGTCACGGCTTTGCCTCGTGGCACTGCCGCCGTCTCTTCCCCGTGTTTTGCATGAGCTGGAATTAGTCTGGAAAAATCCCCATATTCAGAGGTGAGAGACAAGACTTCTGCCACACTAAAAGGTGGAAAGACGAGGCGAGTGCCATAAAAAATGTTTTTCTCCGGAGCTTGTTAAAATCCTGCATGAAAATTGGGAACTTCTGGAGAGCAGGCAGCACAAACGCGGATTAAAAAATACAAATATTTCTGGTTTACATCCGTGGAAGAGCCAAACATGAGCATTTTCAGGATATTTAGGAAGGTTTAATTAAATCTTTTCCAAGGGAAAAAACAGCACAGCGCATCAGCCTCCTCCAAGAGCTGAATTACTCCTGGCTTTGCCACTTCCATCCCTGATTCTTCCAGAGGTTTGACAACAGCTGACAACACACAACGTGAGGAACCAGGGCCAGGCTCAATCCCACCCTGTGGAATACACTCCCATCCTCTTCCCCACCTTCCAACACCATCCAAGAGATTTGCATTTCTCACAGCTTTTGACACAAGGAGAGAAAAAGGGAATTTTTTCCTTGCCAGACACATCCCACAGCTCCAAGACACCATAATGAATCCACCAGCCCTCGGAGAGATCCTATGGAAAAAGCTCCAGCCCTCCAGGCTCTTGGACAAAGCTTCCTTTTTCCCCTTGTTAGATGGACTCGGGGAACAGCTGGGATGTTGTTTGGGTTTTTAACAAGAGCAATGCATTTAATGAAATGTGAAATTTATGAGCTGGTCAGCCTTAGGAATCGTTAAGTTCAGGCACTCTCTGGGATCCAGAGGGATCTCAGTCATGGAAAATCGGTTTTCCTCCAGGATCTGCCAGGAAGAAGCTCCTAACCCCTCAGGCATTGATGTGCCACAAGTGGCACCACGAGGCAGAGGTGACATCCCAGGTGTGACCTGGAATATCCCACTCCCAGCATTCCCACCACACTCCACAGCTGGGATTTGTGCTTCTTCTGGGCTTTTATTTCCCAAGCTGCCTCCAGCAGCACCAGCCTGGAGTTCTGGGAATCAAAGCTGCAGCTCCCAGCCTGATTTCAGCTTGGAGTTGATAAATCCATGAGCGAAATTGCACCTGCAGCGGGAAAATCTGCCGTGCTTGGGATGCAGCACAGCTTCCCAAGGCCATGGGAACGGGGGATGAGCAGTGCCTGCCTCCCTTCCCCCTCAAAAGAAAGGTCCCACAAACCTTGGGGACATAAATCCCATGGGAAGGTAGCAAAAAACTTACTACACCTGGAGCTGCCAAGACACTGCCTCTGAGACAAACCAGCCTGCTCAGAAATCCCAGGGCAGGAAATTCATCCCGGGAGGTAACAGACGGAGCCTTTGCTACTGTAAATAGACCTTTTCATTCTTCTGGAGCGTCTGGAGGCCAAAAGACTGTCTCAGCATGCTGGAAAGTGTAAGTCAGTGTCTCACTTCTCTGCAGAAGAGGAACATTCAACAGGCAGGGCAGGACAGATGGATTCATTCTTCCAGGGAGCTGGCAGGGGAGGGAGGACACACATCCCAAAATCCCAAGACAGGCTGGAAAGAGCTGACACTGAGGGAACAGAGAGGTCCAGGACGTGTCTCTCTTGGCTAAACTCTACGAGGTGACACATTTGCAGGCTGGGATGGGGATTAGAAAAGGTTTTTCAAACCCTGCTTATGACTTTTTCCTTTATTTCCTAAGCTGGGAGGTCCCTGTGCCTCCTGCCTGGCAGCAAGGGGATGGCGCAGGGTTTGTCCTGGGCAGGAAATTATTTGGGGGAGATTTAAGGAAGAAAATATCCCAAGAAAATATTCCTTTTGCCTTTATTCCCAGGCAGGGAGCCCTCACCAGCTTCTGCAGCACCCTCTGAACGAGGAGCTGGTCCCAGCTTTTCCCAAACAGCCCCAGACAGAGAGGAACACTTTCCAGAGGAGTTTCCTAAGGGTATTCCCCACCTTCAGCTCTCCCCAAGGACCAGCACCTCAAAGAGGCTTCAGGCTTGAAAAACCCTCTGCTACCCTTCAGCAGGAGCCAGAGAAAGCTGTTACCTGCTGTGGCTGGCTGGCTGTCTGTCTGTCCGTCCGTCCGTCCATCCATCCTCCAGCCCAGCCTGCTCCTGCACCTCCCCAGGGAATGGAGGGAGAACGTTCCCCACGGGCTCCTAATAAACCTTCCCCAGCCCCACAGAACTGGGCTCAGCTGAGCTGAAACCACGTGAAGCTTCAGCCACCTGCTGCTTTTCCCCCTAAGCTTGGTCATTCCCAGGCGTTTCCTGTCAATCTTTCCCTCCTGACCGAGGTGGGAACCCCACTGCCCTTCCAGAGCCTCCTCACCCCTTCCAGTTGCTCGGGCAGGGGCTGAGGGCAGGATTTGCATTCTGGTGCCCAGACCCTGCAGCCAGATGTGCTCATAAAGAAGCTGATGTTTGTCCTTGCCACGCCCACCGTGTCTCTGCAGCACAGCGCATTATTAGTAATTTATTAATAAAAATTTAAAAACAAATGAAGGGGAAATAACCCTCCAGGGAGAGGTAGAAACTTTAATTTAGCGGTGCAAAGGCTTGGATGGGCCAACTGGAAACTCGTGGAGTTGGGAACACGAGGTAATTCTGACGCAGGTGAGAGGGGAAGGTGGAGCTTGTCCTCGGAGAAGGGGTCACGGCCTCCCTGGCACCTCGGGCTGCACCTCTGGCTCTGCTGCAGCCACTCAAACACTGGGATGATCCCCCCTCCTGCCCCTCCAGTCCCATCCCATCCTGCTCTTTCCCACTGGAGCTCGTCCCTCGGGACATCGGGAGCCCCCCTGGAGGAGGAGGAGAGCAGGGGAAGGCTCCACAAAGGACACAAAGTCCTCTCCAGGCCTGGATGATGGTCACCCACCAGCTTTGGTGCTTTTCCTTGGAAAGGGGAAGGAGAGATGATGATCTGTGGGAGAGCAGCCTTTGGGGCAAGGCTTGAGGTCTGGATTTCATCTCAGCTCTGCTCCGTGCTCTCCACACGGCCTCTGCCAGGCCCTTTCATTGCTTGGGCTGTTCTGAAAACGAGCAAATGGCTCTTTTCCACCACCCCTTATCTCCTTTGGGTCACTCCCCTCGAGTTTTGCTCTGGCAGCTCCCTCTGACCGTGCTGGGAGTCCACAAGGAATTCCCAAATATCCCTTACTAAAGGCTATGGACAGACGGATGGGCTGCAGGTGGAGCATTGCCCTCGCTGGAGCAGCTCAGCTCACTCAGCCCTGCAGGATTTTGTGTCTCCGGCATGACAAAAAACAACCACATTCCCTAAAATCATGCCCCACTCTGCAGCCTGTGCCCAGGTCAGGTCTCTGCTGGAAGTGGAGGGTGCAGCCAGAGCTGGGGCTTGTCTGGTGCTTCCTCAGTGAGGACAGGATTTCCATGTCATGCTTTAGCAAGGAAATGCCATTCCTGCTCATTCCAATTTGGGAGCAGCTAAATAAGAAGCAACTCGAGTGAGGATAATTGCTGGCTGGTAAATAGAGGAGGCAGAACTATTCCAGCAGACAGTGCCTTTACAAATTGAGCCCTTCATGGTGATTATATGATGATTTTAGCCGGGTTTCATGCAAAACCTTGGGAAAACTTCCCCAGGAGAAGGTCCAAGCACACCTTGACTTTAGAGCAGGGCTGAGCCCAGGCCTGGGGGGCTCCGGACACTGAAATTCCTGCCTGGATCTCCAGGGACAGGGAGACAGAGCCTGAGCTGGCACTGGGAGAGCAGCACCCAGTTCTCAGGAAATAAAACTCAAACCACAGCTTTGGGACCAGCGTGGCAGAATCATTTTGGAAACGATTTTTGTGCTCCTTTATCCTCACTTGTTCCTGACCAGCTGAAGGAAAAGAGCTGCCTGTGATTAAATCTGACAAAGCAGCTCGAATTCCCCTGGTTTGGGGTGCTGGGGGAAGAGTTTTGGCTTTGGCCTGGGGAGATGTAAATAGAGAGGCAGCTTGGGCTGGTGCAAATCCCATCAGAAAATTGTGGGATTGGGAAATAAACCCCTGCATGGGATCTGCAGTGGTAGGAAAAGGTTGGATGCAGATGGGTCACCCAGAGCAGGAATTCCTGCCTGAGCATTTGGGATTGGTGGAGCCCAAATTGGGGTCATGGAGCATTTCCCTGCACCCACCAGTCCCAGTGAGATGCTGGCATGGGAGGAAGGGTTCTTGTTTCCTTGAGCAATTGGGATTGAATTTTAACGTTTCTCCAAGGTGCAGCATCCAGAGAGCTCCTCCTGGCTATTTGTGCACCCAAAAATCAGGGATTTCGGGCCAGTCTGTGGCCACAAGGGCTTGCTGGTGTCCAGGATGGATTTAGTGACCAAACAGAGGAAGGGAATCCTGAGAAATCCCCCCAGGACAAACCGTGTGTGTGGAATTTGGTCCCAGGCTGGTGGAGGAGACAGACTCTCCTTTAAGGGGATTTCTTGTTCCTCTTCTGTGCCAACCAACCTTGAAACACGATTGAAGCAGAAGGGGCTGTTCCAGGCACCAACCCTAAAAAATCAGTGGCATCTAATTCACTCCTGCAGGGAGGCTTTTGGAGCCTGGGCATACGGAAGGGGCTGTAAAAATCCATCTCCTGCTCTATAACCCCTGTCAGTGCACGAGTTAATTGCCCATCAATATGCCAGGGTTTTATAGGGCAAATCCTTCTCCTGCACTCGAAGGAGCACGCTGTGCAAGGAGGAAACATAAGGAAGTTTCTTTGTTGTTTTCTAGCTTGTTTTAAGCCTTCCCTGAGTTGACATTTGCTTGATTTCCCTGTGTTTTTAAAGCCCCCCTTGGTCCAGGTGGAATCTTGGTGCAATATTGAGCTTTGAAGGAGAAATGTGGCTGCTCTGGGGCTGAGGAGCTGCTGAAGGAATCAGGGACAGATGAAAAAACTACAGCTGTGCTTCTTCATAGGAAAAAGAGTTCTTTTTTTATGTGCTCGAGTGTACCAGCACCAGCAAACCGTGCTAGATCCTGATTTTGATTAATAGTTGGCTGGAGATAATCTGCAACTATTGGGGATTAGGGAAACAGAACTCCAACATGGAAATCTTGGAAGGGAAAATCTGCCTGCGAGCCAAAAAGCTCCAGCACCAGCCTAGGGACAAAACAAGGAAGCAAAATTGATGTGGACAGAGCCTCAGCTGGTGACAGCAGTGCTGAGACCTGAGGAGCTGTGTGGCATCCACGGGCTCGGGAATTCTGAGGGCTGATGTCCTTGGAGCTGGAAGCAGGGAAGATCAGGGGGTGTCTCCTCGTGCTGCTATAAGGTGGGGATTTGAAATGAATTTATTCACATCAAAGGTTAAAAAAAATCCACAGTGCTGCCCCCACCACACCCCCTGGGCTGCTGGAGCTGCTGGAAGGAACCTGGGCTGCCTCCCAGTTATTCCCAATCCCACACAGACGCCATTAAACATGCCAGGGACAGCTGCAGGTGGGTTTGGTTACCTGAATTCATGGTCAAATCTCACTGGTTTGGCCCTATAACAAAAGTCCTTACACTGGAAGCTGAACTGGGAGCACTGGAAGCCGAACTGGGAGCGCTGGAAGCCAAACTGGGACAGAGTCTCTTGGTGTCCAAAAAGCTGCCAAAACCCCACTGAGAGCAGGTGCAGAGACCCCAGAACCCATGGGGAGCCCCCGTAGGGCAGAGCTGCTCTGAGCAAAGCATCTCCTCCCGTCTGGATTTCAGTTCTGCAAGAGCTGTGGGTGCTTTCTATCCCTGGGGAATCACTTCCAAAGCTGAATTACGCTCCCTGTAAGGCAGGGAAGGCCTATTTCCCCCTTTTATTGCCCGTGGAAGTGTTTTTCAGGGAGGAGGAGGAGCTGGATCAGGTGCTGGGAGGATCATTAGGATGGTGCACAGAGCCAGGGCCGGTTTCTTCCCTTTGAGAGACCGAAATAACTCGCTGAGGAATATTTAGGAGCTTTGCTGAGGTCTCTGAGAGCAGGGCTGAGCTCAGCTGATTGCATTCTCAGACAAAGAAATCGTTTGAAATCCACGTGGTTCTTCTCCAGCAAGAACTGGGACAATTATTTCCTGGCTGGGAGAAAGGTGATGTTGGTGTCTCTGTAAATAAATCACCCAGGGGATGCCATTCTGCACAAAGCCACCCACAAATCCATGCTGTGACAGCTGCAGGGGGCTTTCCCAACTTCAGGAATATCATCCCCAGGAATCAGGAGCGGGGCTGGCTCCCACAAGTGCACAATTTCTGGAGAAATCCACCAGTTTGTCTGTAAATCTCCTCAAAGATGCACAGGCACCTAAACACATTGGTCTGGTGAAATCTCCAACTGCTCCGAGGGAAATTCCCTTGTTTGTCTTTATTTCTGAATTATGTGGGTTATAAAGTTACAAATGATGGTTTCTCTGTCTCATTAGTGAGTGTTTGATGATGGATAATAATTGTCATCATGATTTCATACATTCATGGATTCAAGTTTGAGAAGAGTTCCCTCACAGATTATTTTTCTTCAGGCATTAAAGACATCTGCTTTATAAATGTGTTCTAATAAACCAAGGACTGGATTTAATAGCAGAGGGTTTACAGATTTCTTAAAAATATCAGCCAATTATTGAAAACATTCCTGCTGAAATGCAGCAAATCTGGAAGGGGTCTGTACCCACAGCCCAGCGAATCCTTAGTAGATATTTATGTAACAATTTAATTGGACAGAAAAATAATTATTTATTTAATTATTTAATTGAACATAAAATTATTGTTTATGTAATAATTTAATTGGATAGAAAATATTTTATTTATTTAATTGAACATAAAATTATTTTTTACGTAATAATTTAATTGGACAGAAAAATAAATACTTGTTTAATTATTTAAATTGAATAAAAATTATGACTTAAGTAATAATTTAATTGAACATAAAAATAAATATTTATTTAATAACCTGGATTCACGGTCCAATACCCACCTTGCCCAGGACAGGAGGTTTTCCAGTGCTTGGCAAAGATCTGTTCTCCCCTGTCAGAGAGGAGAAAGGCTCTGCCTCCACATCCCAGTTTCAGGAGTAAAGTGGCTTGTTCCACATCCCATCAGGAATTCAGGGACACACCCACCCCTCTGGACCATGAGCATCCCTCTCAGACCTTCCACTTGGGCACCAGTTCAGTCCTGGGGCCAAAATGGGCACTGGCTGCTCCTTCTCCCCCCCGGCATCAGCACCAGGGACCTCCCCACGGATCCTTCACTCCCAAGTGCCATCCTGAGGGAATTCCTGGCCCTGGGTATCCCAAACTCTGTTCTGACCTGCACAGGGGGGGAAAGACAATAAAATAAAGGGAGCAGCAGCAGCAGTGCCAGGCAGAGGGGAACTGGAGCTGGATTTGCTGGGGGCTGCTGTCCCCGACAGCTCCGAGTCCTGCTCCCCAGCCTTGGCTCCTTCCCATCGAAATATCCCACCAATACCAACCCCATTCCCGATTTTCCCCTCCCTGATGTCACAGCTGAGGGGTTTCCTGGAGGTGAGTCCCTGGGAGTGAATATTCCAAGCCTTTGGATGGAGCAGGATTGGCCAGCAGGGCCCTCTGCACCCGGAGCTGCTCAGACCCACAGAGCAGAGCCAGGCGGGGATTTTGGGAGTCATTCCCCACCCCGAGCCTGCGGGATAGGCTGTGCCCAGAATTCCTGTGGTGCACACAGGTTTGTGTTGGCCTGCAGCACGTGAGCTGCGAGGGCCAAGGCAAACAAAGGGGGAGAAGTGATTCCACTTATTGGATGCATTAAAGGCACTGCCACTTCCAGCAAAAACACAGGAGGTGGGATGAGGCTTTTTCCTTTTGTGTGGCAGAGCACGGGGCTTTCATATTTTTCCAGCTCTGGCACAAAGCATCGCTTGTGAGCTCTGCTCAGGGATGCAGAGGATAAAAGGCAGCAGCAGCAGAGCTGAGGCACACGGGGATGCTGCCTCCAGGAGAGGCGTGAGAGGTGGATTCGTGGAAAACCCACTGGCTTGGCACAGGAAACTCTGCTCCTGGTGTTAGGAGCTCTGCATGGCACTGCCACAGAGCTCCCCAGTTACTGGGCAGCAGCAGAGCTCAGCCAAGCCAGGAATATCCCAGAGAGAATTTTACCCTCGGGATGGCACTTGGGAGTGAGGGATCCGTGGGGAGGTCCCTGGTGCTGATGCCGGGGGGGAGAAGGAGCAGCCAGTGCCCATTTTGGCCCCAGAACTGAACTGGTGCCCAAGTGGAAGGTCTGAGAGGGATGCTCATGGTCCAGAGGGGTGGGTGTGTCCCTGAATTCCTGATGGGATATGGAACAAGCCACACCAGCCCCGGCTCCACAGTGGGGTTTCAGACCCTTCTTCCTTCTTTTCCTTGGGAATTTTAGCTGCTGTAACGACACCAGGATGCTCACCCCAGTGATTCCAGCTGCTGCCTGGTGACCTCTCCCTGTCCCAGACCCCGGACTCTCTGCAGAATTAATTTTGCTACCCAAACCCCTTCTGCACTGAAACTGTGACGTGTTTGCAGCAGCCAGTGGCCATTGGCAGGTGTTTGGCACCTGCCCAGGCCCTGCTGGCACCAGGGCCAGGCGTGTGGAAGGAAAACTCTCCAAATCCAGCAGGTTCTTGCCTGTCCTGCCCCTCCCAAGGCTGTCAGAAGGCATTAACAGCAGCACTCAGCTCCTCCGCTGCCTCGCAGCATCCTCCTCCTTCCAGCTCATTTGCATCTCCCGAGTGGATCTCACGCTGCAGCAATTACTTAGCAAAAAAAGAGGACACTAATTAAAAGGCTCGTTAATGGGGTTACTGCAAGAACCACTTAAGCAGAGATCTCCCTTTGAGGCAGCAAGCGCAGAACAAACAGGGAAGTGGCCTGGGAGTACCGAGGTTGTCCCTGGCCTTCCAGGAAGGGATTCCATGGTGGGGTTTGCCTGGCGAGGTTTGGGATCCCCTGGGAGTGCTGGCAACCCCAGGAACAAAGCAGAAGTTGCTGTGAAATTCAGTTACAGCTTTGTGCAGATCCTCAGTGCTGGAATTTGAAATATCAGCACAAAGTGCCTCAGGCTGGGGTAGATCACACTGGTTTGAGCTGGGAGAGTTGCTGGGTTGATCTCCAGCCCAAGCTGGACCACAGCCAGCAACCCAACCCCAGCTGCTGCCAGGGGAAGGACAAGGACCATCCCAAACCCTGCACTGAAAACGGGGGAGATGGGTGAAAACACCACTAAAACATGGAGTGGTTCTGGAAAGGGGAAGAAGGAAAAACAATGGAAAGGGAAAGAAGAAGAAAAAAGAAAAGTCCTCCACGAGGTTCTGCTGTGCTGGGGAGAGTCCTGCTGGCTGCAGTGGGAAAGCTGGGCATGGCCCCAGATCCCAAAGGACGATCCCTCAGTGCAGGGATTGCAAAGGGCCACTCGTGGAGCGAGGCAGCAGCGGGAGGAGGCTGGGAAGCGCTGTCAGGGACACAGCTGGCAAAGTCCCCTGCAGGCTGATACTTCTCATTTTCCATCCAAAAGGGCCAGGATCCACTGGCCAGACAGCGCTGCCTGCACGGAGCTGGGCGCAGAGGAGAAAATAGCCCCGAGGTTCAGGAGAGGGTCAAGTTTCTGGAGCTCTCTCTGGCATGGACTGTCCAGTGGTGCCTCCAAGGGAGCCAGGAACATGTGCTGGAGGAGACGAGCCCTAATCCTACCACAACCTGCAAAATCACATGGATATCAAAGCACATCCTCACAAATGAGGCTTTTCCCTTCTCTTTAGGCCACCACGGGCCGACCCTTTCTTGAGATTCCTCAAACTTTGGTAGCTGGAAAATGGAAAGGCTGGAAAGAAAGAAAGCTTGCATGGGAAAGGAGAAAACAAGGATTTTCTGACCCTTCCCAGGCATGATTTGTCCTGTTAGATTTGGTCGGTGCTGCTATTTTTATTTGCATGGCTTCCAATTGCTTTCTCATTCATGAAGAACATGTGCTCCCTCCTCGGTTCAGGGAGCAGGGGAAGTGGTGGGAGAAATCCATCAGCTCTGTGTGCTCCCATCCCTGCTGACAGCAGAGGGGGAGGCTGAGGCTGGATCCCAGGGGAATTGGACAAGGAGATGTAAAGAGAGCGAGGAAGTTCGGGATGGTGGGGTTGGAGGAGGACAAGGAGAAGCAGCAGGAAAATTCCCCCGAGACAGGAGGATCTTCAGGGACAGCCTGGTGTGGAACAGAGGCCCTTAATTACAGAGGAATCCGGGCCTCGTTTGGTGTTAATTCAGCCCTGGGAGCAGGAAAAGCACGTCAGGAAAATGAAGGTGGTTCTTTGACACGTGCCCTGCAGGGAGGGCACCGTGCTGGGGGTGCGGTGGGTGGGGACCTGGGACAGGCAGGATTTGCTCTGGGATGGCAGCAGCCAGGAGGGCTCTCGATGTCCCTGGAGGGTTTGCTAGGGATTTGGGGAGGATTTGCTTTTTGTATGATCAGGAAAGTCCTCCTTGGAACACTCCAATCCCCTCTATAAACATGGTGGCCTTTTCCCAGCCAGGCTTCCTCTGCGCTTTGCACCTGCAGCTCTGGACGTGCCAAACCTGAGTGCGTGAGGGGAAAAAATCCAGAGGATTGAAAAAGGAAGAGCTCACGGGGTCACCAAGCTCTCCTTAGCAGGAGGGTGAGCTGCCTGATCCCAGAGTTTCTGAATCCATGGCTTCTAAAACCGGTGGGAGTGGGGGTGGAGTGGGATCATGGGATCCCAGAATGGTTTGGGATGGAAGGGACCTTAAAACCCATCCCATCCCACCCCCTGCCATGGGCAGGGACACCTTCCACTATCCCAGGCTGCTCCAGCCCTGTCCAACTTGGCCTTGGACACTTCCAGGGAAGAATTTCTCCCCAGTATCCCATCTAAACTGGACCAGGTGTGAGATTCCCACCTGGCCCAACTGGTGTAGGATAAACCTAAAGGAGGGGTGCAGGAAGGGCTGGCTCAGAGGTTTCCACCTCTATCCTGGACAGGAATTGCTAAAGAGCAGCTGCCAAGCCCTCAGCTGGTGGCATTCCATGGGTGACACCGAGTGCTGGAGCCCTCCTGGAGACATCCTTTGTGTCAGGGCTGAGCAACTGCAGCTCCTGCAGCATCTGCAGCACCGAGTGCTGGGGAAAAGCCCCACTGCAGCCCAGCCCCAGGACTTTGAAGGATTTTGGGTCATGCCCAAAGCAAACACTGGAAGTCACATGAAGAAAATCATGGCATGAAGATTGGGACGTGGATTTTTAAAACTTGGATCTGTCAGGGCACTCGAAGAAAAAAAAGTTTGTATTTCATGGCCTCTGCTTGACTCTTTGACCTCCACACTTTATTGATTGACCAGGACTTTCCAAATGCAGTTAATAGCATTTTTAAATGTTTATGTTTGCAGTACTTACGTTGATTAAGGCAAGGCTTCTTTTTAATATTGGCCTTTTCTTTCTCCTTCAGCTGGCAAGCAGCTCCCAGAAGCTTGGGCTGATTCTGATCAGATGCCTCCGACTTTCCACACAGGGCGCCAAATTAACATCTCTGCCCGTAGAAATGGCTGGGGATAAACACATGTATATCTAGGAAAAACAAATGCTGAGGAAAGGATACACAGAGCTGCGTGTGCAATAAAAATGCCTCTCTCCTTCTCCGTTAGAGCCGTGCCAAAATGGGAGATGGGGAGCAGGAGGGGGGAAAAACGGGAGGGGAAGGATCCAGATCTTCCCTCAGTGCCCAGATCTGAGCGCTCGTGGTGATGCCAAGGGGTTGGGAAAGGAGAAAGTGTTGTGCAGTGCGAGGGAAGGGGGGAAAGTGGGATCAATAAACTGCATCTCCGTGAAGGCTGATACCACGCTCCTGCTTTTCCAAGGTAATAAATAAAGGGAGAGCTCCCAGAGCAGCGGTTAAAGCAGAGAGAATTGGCAGACGGCGCTCTCAACATCTGCTCCCTTTAAAAACATATGTCTGTGGAACACAGGCGCTGCACGGGGCTCTCTGAAGGCCTCGCCTGGTCCCTGCTCAGGGAAGGGAGCTGGGAATGGCAGTGCAGGGTGGGATGGAGCCCACCCAGCTGCACTGCACTCGCCTTTCCCTGCGGATGGGGCCATGGAAAAGTCTCCAGGAGTTTGCCATGAGCTGCACCCAGGATGAAAGGTTGAATAGAGGTGAGCAAGCACAGCTTGGTGAAATGTGTCTGTTCCCCCTCTCGTGGCTTCTCCAACAGCCTTTAGTGCCTCTCTTGCCATCCACTTGCATCTCGTCATCCCCAAATCCTGCCTCTGATCTGGGGACTCGGTGAGGGGCTCATTAAAGGTGCGCCTCTGTGCAGCCTTGTCCCCAGTTTGCCACCGAGTGCTAAGCCAGGCCCAGCAGGCTTGAGGATGAAAAGTCAGGAATTAGGCACAAGTTTAGAGCCCTCCTCCTCCTCCTCCTGACACGCTGGTTCTCCTGGCTCTCCAGGACATGATAAAACTGATGCACACTCGGGGAACGTTACTCATCCAAAGCTTGGCGCCTCAAAGGGAATATGTCATGGGAAGGTGGAAGGCACCAAGGAGGCCTTGATTCCTACAATTCAGAGCAGCAGCACCTCGGGAAGGAGACAAAGCTCAGCTGCAGAGCTGTAAAGGCCCTTGCTGAAGCTGCTTGATCACCTTTCACACCCTGCTGAAAGAAAAACTGCCTGATTTTAGGGAAGGGCCCATGCCGCTCTCCCCGAGCTTTCTCCCCTTGCCAACTCCATCCTCAAAGCACATCTGGCTCTGGCCACACCCCCATTGGTGCTGTTCTCCATCCCATAACGGCATCACGCATCCCAAAGGGTGTCCCTGGGACACTCCTTGCTCCGCTGCTCCCCACGAGCCCCGTGCTGGCGCTGCCAGCACCACGTCCCTGCCATGTCACCAGGGTCGGTTCGTGGCTCGGTCACATGCAGATGAGGAGCTCGCAGCGTCCATGTGGCACTGTCCTCCCACAGCTTCAAAGCCAGCCCTGCATCCCCTTCCCTTCGGAGCAGCAGGGACAAATTCCAGAGCCGAGGTTGCCATCTGGGCCGTGTCCATCTGTGCTGAGGCGCTCGAGCTGCAGCTGATGAAACGCGAGGGCTGGACTTGAATTTTCCAATAGCTCATGAATGTTTCGCTGAACGCTCGGCGCTGTGCATTTGATAAAGAGGGGGTTTTGGTGGTTATGTGCTGTGTTCAGCATGATGCTCACATAGGAGTAGGCTCTGCTTCCAGTTACTCCAGATTTCCAGAGGCCATTCCCCAGTTTCCGCTCGTGGAAGGAGGAGAAGATGGTCGGTAATTTTAATTGCTGTTCGAAGTACCTGCAAAGGAAAGAGGGGTTTCTGTCTGGTTGGGAAGCCCAGCTGTTGGTAGATGTTTCCAAAAGCTTCGTTATAAATGCAAACAAAACTGAGTTTTTGCACTCAGAAATTTGCCAGGGGATGCAGGAGAAAGCAATAAAACCATGATAGGTGATTCACAGGGCAGCCTCCCAGGAGACTGAAAAAATATATATTTACCATCTGGTGCAATCAGACGCCTTCCAAAATCATCCAAGCCTTCCCATTTTCCTCAGAAATATCTTCATGAGCAAGGGACAGAGGCATCCTTGGAGGCTGCCAGAGCAGGGCCAAATTGAGGACAAATTTGGAGGAACAAGTCTCTCCTTTCCCCTCCATATCCTGTTTCTAATTTCCACTAATCATGTACATGTTATTTTTAATTTCTCCTGGGTTGGAATCAGCCTGTGCTGGGGAAAAGGGCTGGGCCCATGGCTGTGGCAGTGCATGAGGGCTCAGTCTGGGCAGAGTTTTAGAGCAACTTGGTGGGATTTTGCCTTTTTGGGGAGAAATCAGGTCAATCCCTTTTGGGCACAGTGAGGTTCATGGAATCCCAGAATGGTTTGGGTTGGAAAGGACCTTAAAGGTCACCCAGTTCCAACCAATTCCATGGTCAGGGACACCTTCCACTATCTCAGGGTGCTCCAAACCCCATCCAACCTGGCCTTGGACACTTCCAGGGATGGGGCAGCCACAGCTGCTCTGGGCACCCTGTGCCAGGGCCTGTCCACCCTCCCAGGGAAGGATTTCTCCCCAATATCCTGTCTAACCCAAATCCCTGTCAGTTTACAGCCTTTAAGGGTTCCTTCAGACCACCCGATTCTTGGGCACTGCCGTTTCTCTTCCTGCAGAACAGTGACAACTTCTAAATAAAGGGAAATACCTCCCTTTTTAAGAGGCAAAGCCCTTTTGTGAGTGGTTCCTGGACACCTGGAGCCGTTGGGAGCAGGAAGGTGAGGGTGGCCCCAGCAGCAGCAGCAGCAGCAGCAGCAGCAGCAGCTGGGTGTGCAGGAGCAGATGTTCTGCACAGGAACGTGTCGGGGCCATCCTGAGAGGCACAGGCATCTGCTTTGTGCAGGCCTGGGGTGATCCTGATTCGTGTGGACAGCACCTCCTTCTCCACAGGGAAAGCTTCGCTGCCCCCGGCGCCGCCGGAGCAGACCCAGGCTGGGAGCAGGTGTGGGCAGAGCTGCCTCCCAGGACACTGCCTGGGCAAAGGGATGCTCCTGCCAAGAAGCTTTCAAGGAGCATGTTGTCTGAACAGGGATTGCTTTGGAGAAGGCTGCTGACCTCAGAGTATCCCAGGAGTGACAGGGAGTTGTGGTTCCCAACACCAGGGCCACACTAGATCTCCCTCTCCCCAGTTGTCACTTATATCCCACTCCCCAACTGTCCATTATATCCCACTGCCCAGCTGTCCATTATAGCCCACTCCCCAATATTCCATTATATCCCATTCCAGGCCCATCAGCATTCCAGGTACCACAGCACCAGCTCCATCTCCTGCTGGAAATCCCAGAGCAGAGGACCCCACTGCAGTGGCAGCAGAGGTGAGGGGACCTGGTGACAAAAGCCACGCTGAGGTCCCTCAGCTCCCTTCACACAGAGCCTCCTCCAAGCAGCCCCTGCACTTTCCAAGCACCCAGACAGCATTCCTCAGCCTCGTAGATGAAGGAAAAGGCTTTTCCAGAGGCTGTCTGCAGCCCAGATGCACTCAAGGGACAACTGGGCTCTTCTTTCCAGGAGCTCCTTTGATCTCTGCCTGCGAACGGACGCAGCTTTATTATTTTTATTATTATTTTTCTTTTTTTTTTGTTCAGTCTGTGTTGCCATCTTGGGGAGATGCACAAGACATGGGACATTTGGTTATCGTCAAGCGGTGGTTTCAATTAGCTGAGCCCTCCTGCCCCCTTTCCAGCCCCCCGGCCTGCCTGTCACAGATGCTGTGATGGCATCTGGGGCACATGTTTGGAGCTGAAGTGGTTCTCGGGAGCCTCTTCTTCCATTTCTGTGCTGTTCATGGAAAACATGCTGGTTTAATAGAGCCCAAATCAAAGTGTCACTCACTCAAAGACCTGATCCTTATGGATGGATTTTTTTGGAGGCAGAAGCCAGAGGAGGGTCACAGAAAATGGTGTTGTTTTGCTTTTCTTTTCTCCTTTCTCCTTTTTCCTTTCTTTTTCCCCTCACTCTTGCTTCCACATCACAAAGGAGTTGGGAGATGCTGCAAGACGGCTCCAAAAATGGGCAAAATGTGAGAAATTGTGGTTGGCCATGCCATGCTCACATTCCCAAGGGCAGCAGAGAGCCCAGGGATGGAATGCAGGACGCCAGAACACCGGGACACGCTCCAGGACATCCCCATCCAGGGTGCCCATCCCTGGAAAGCAGCTGGCTGCCTTTCTCCACTGGGTATTATTTCTTGCAGAATCCACGTTTTTTTCCCCTGTATTTTCCTTGGCAGTCAGGAATTCCCCTTCCCCCCCAAGCAAACACTCCTATCAGTTATCCACAGGGCAATTTCCTCTCCCAGGGCTGCTCCCTGGAAGTGAGGGCCGAGCTGCCACGAACCAACCTGCAGCTGTTTCTCCTCTCCCTTCCCTTCTCCCACATTCTCCTCAGTGCAGGAATAACCTCAGGAGCTGCAGCTGAGCTCGTGGATCCCAGATCCTTTTGCTGCTGAGCCACGGAGGAAGCAGAGATGGACAGGAGCCTTTCAAATTCCTGGAGATGCACTTCCAGAGTTTCCCAATCCCTTGGAGGAGGAGGAAATTCGTGGCAGGAAGGAGTGTGGATGAGGAGAGGAGGTTCCTCAGTTTCTGGGCGCTTTGCAGCACCTACGTGATGCAACCACCATTCCACAGGCGCATTTTTAGACGGTGAGTCAGGTTTCATGGAAGGTTTGCAGTCATCCCAGGAGCACGTTGGGTTTCCAGCTGCTTCCCACCAGAACACAGGGAAGGACACTCCAGCTCTGTTAAGAAAAGCTGGAAATTACCCAGAGAGGGATTCTCACAGCAAACTAAAGCGGGAGGACAATTCTCCTTGTCTGTGGAAACTGAGCATTGTTTTATTTCCCTGTTCCTTAACCCCAGGCTCGAATTAGCTTTTAGAATAAAATTGGAGATATGTGGATCCAGCCCTAGATTTAACTCCAGCCTGCTCTGAGTGCAAACTGGATGCACTCAGATATTTCTGATATTTCTGAGCACAGACACGTGAGTCCTGCTCTAATTCCATCGGTTCACTCTGGATTTCTGGGGGAAAACATCTACTTAAAGGGAAGTTTCACGCTTGCAACAGGAGAGCACAGCACAGCAAAACCTCCTTGTCTCTGCTTGGATGTAAAGACCTGAATGAAATTTTAAGATGAAATACAAACATGACCCTAAGTTATTGTCTTGTGACTCTAATTAAACACATCCTAATGAGCAATGAGCAGGGCTTGTGTAATTCTGTGTTTGTTGGGCTACCTAGGAAATGAATCTCTTCCCTCTGGTCCCTCATGGTTCCGGGAGAAAGCCTGAGAAACCTATGGATGCTGCAGAGCAGGGAAATAGGGATTAAAACTCCCACATCTTTCAGCAAAGCAAAGCTCCAGGCCGCACATCCCCTTCCAAGAAACCCCAGTCCCTCTGTCCATGCCCTCATTTATCCCCTCCTTTAGGGCAGCATCCACAAATCCTGAGCCTCGGGAGTGCAGAGAAATGAATTCTGGAGATTTTGTGTTAATTAGAAAGCCTTAATTAAGGTTTCCCTTTCTGCTCCTTGCAGGGAGGCAAAGGTGCAGGATTCACAGGAGCTTCTCCCTCTGGATAATTTGACATTGGATATTTCTGTGTGCATGGAAAATACTGCACTGTAACTCCCAATTCACTCCTGCATTTGGCTTTATTTGAAGGAATTTGTCAACACAAAAATAGGGACAGAGGGGCCTTGCTGGGTCTTCCCAGATAGGATGGGCTGGGACAGAGCCAAGAACTGCGAGGAAAGTTCCAATTATTAAGGACAAGCTCGGAAATCGTGACCAAAACTGGGAGTTGGGGGCTCTGAGAACCATTTCCTGGCCATGGGGATGCTTGAACTGGGCTGGTGGGAGAGGAGGAGCTGCAGCAGTGGCAAGGTCACGGCCACAGCCTTGTTCCCAATCCGCCTTTTTTTGGGATAAAGCAGGGGGTGGAGGGGTGACTCAGCTCAGGGCCTTTGATCCTCTCCAGTTGTCTCTTCCTGCCCCAAGCTGAGAACATCCAGAGGGGAAAATGCAGTGGATGGACCCTGGGAGTTCTCCTTGAGGGGAGTTAGGACTGGATCAGGTTCTCTCCCATTCCTCCAGCTCGTACTTTGTGCTGGTCCCATTTCCACTCCTTATTCCTCCCTGCACTGAGGAACCAGCACACCACCTCTGCAGATTTTTTTTCCCCCCAAATTATGTTTTTTTGGAAATGCGTTCATATATTTCTTAATTTTTATGTTTTGGGAAGTACACTTATATTTTTGGGAATATAGATATATTTTAAAAATTGCTTTCTTCGAAATATTTTTGTTTTAGACATGGAAAAAATGGTAATTTTCAATCAATTTCACTGTTGAACCCCTAATTTCAGCAGTCTTCAGGATGCTCTGGGTATCCCTGAGCTGCTGGTGACAGAGGTTGATTCCTGTCACAGTCAAGGAAGAATCTTTCCCAAACCATCTCCCACTGTAAGTTTAAACACTGAGTTTTTCTGCTGTAGGAAACAAACCACTCTGGTAACTTCAGTCTCAATTAAGGCTGGATTTAAATATCAAGTTTTATCAAGTTTTATCAACCAATGCTGATTGGGCTTTAGAAATGGTGGGAAAACAACCAAGCTTTGCTTGGAATATTCCTCCTCAGCTGGAACACATCTGGGTTTGAACAAAGGTTTGAGTCCAAGCTTTAAAACATTGTTCCTTTTTAAACTAAAAATCCCAACCTAACAGATCCAGTATTTTCAATGATTATATTTATTTATTTGCTGGTCCTATAAAAATAGAAATCTTTACCTTGTTTCTAACAGTTTGCTATTCCAAAACAACTTTGGGTGTTTATTTTTTTCCTAAATGACAGAATTAGGGGTTCAATGCCCATTTTTAAGGCACTCCGGTATTTTGGAACCAGGTTGGAAGGAGGAAATGTCCCCTCTCTCGAGTGACAATTCCAATAAATAAACAAAAGCTGCCAGCACCCCCAATGCAATGGGTGAGTGTGCTGTGTTTAATCACATCCACACACAGGATGTCCCGGGAATGTTTTCATAGCTGGAGAAATCCAAGGCTTTTTCTAGGAAATCATCTCCTCAAGGCACCAACGATATGAAAAAGCTCCTTTGGTTTTCCAACGTGGACAGCGCTGAACTTGAAGGTTGGATAAAAATGAAAAATTGGGCTTTAATGGCCCAGCGAAATCCAAAGTGACATCCAAGGTTTCCACGGAAAGAGAGGGAAACACCACATCCTTCAGAGGTGGGAGGGATGACGTGTTTAGAGAAACATCCCCGAGCCTGGCTCGTGTCCAGCACATGACTCGCAGCGCAGGAATGCATTGAGCAGCTTTTGGAGGATGCGTGTTGGAGCCCAGCGCTCCATATGTCCCCTGTCACCGCCTTTGGGATGCACGGCCGCCATCCCACACGGCACAGCTCATCCTGCCTGGAGCTGAGCACGCCCAGCCCCGCTCCTGCCCCTCTGGGGCATTTTAGCCCCAAATCGCCACTGCAATCCCAGCTGCTCTGCCTGTTAATGCCCAGGACTGCAGCGAGGCGCGGGTGGGAATTTGTGCCTGAGGAAAACCTGCAGTTCATCAACTCTGCCCTAATCCTGCTGCAACAGGGAATAACTCAGGCTATTCCAACAAAACATGGGAAGAAATGCCGGTGGAACACCTGAAATTAAGGAACACACACCCTGCAGGGAGCTGTGAATGCAGCACAGGGGACAGCGTTGGGTTCCTGCAGTCCTGACATCGGGAGCTCCAGCACCGGCACCTCGGGAATCTCGGAGCGAGGGTCCAAATTCCCTTTTCCCTGCTGGTCAGACCGGTTAAATAACAACCCCTTTGCCTCCGTGGCCTCTCTGTTCATTGCTTCCAGGTACTGTGGGGTCAGCTCAGGCCAAGCAAGTGGTGCTGGTTAAGAACTGGCACCGTCTGGGCCGCCGGAGCGAGGGAGAGCCAGACCCCGTTCCCGGTGGGAATGTGCCTGTCTGAGTCAGGGATGGGACCTGCTCACCCTGCCCTGCTCCAGGAAGCCTCAACACAGAGTTATTCCTCTTTCTTCTCTTATTCTATTCCTTTTTCTTTGTGCACTTCGTGCCGAGGTTCCCTGGAATGCTGGGAATGTCCAGACCCAGCAAAACAACCGGGTTTGTGTCTCTCCCAAATCCATCCCACGGGATGGATCTGTGCTGGGGAGAGGGGTCCCCCACCAGCCAGCCAGGTTTGCATCCCAAATCCTGGGGAGAATTTGGACCTGGGGATTTGGGCTCTATGATCTCAGATGTCTTTTCCAACATTAATGATTCTATGATGTCGCTTCCTGTTATTAAACAAGAGCCTCATGTCGAGAAATCCCGGATAAAGTCACAGAGATGCTTATCCAGGCAGCAAGATAAAAGTCCCTTCCACACTTACAACTCCTGGAGTTATCTGGGGCTGCTGCAGAGCTCGAAACAACTTCAAATAGATGGAATTACAGTCGCCTTTACGAGTTATTTTTCTGTTCCTTTGCTGCAGAAATAAATCCCTTTGTTCTGTCAGATAAAAATGTGCCAGAAGAAGCAGTCCTTGATACGAGCTCCACGGCTGATTATTCCTTAAAATAAACAAAAAAGAGATGTTAGGAAAATAAGTGGAGTTTTCTAAGGATAAATCTGAACCTCACGTGCATTTCAGGCGGCAGCTGGGGGTCGTGTCCCTGTAGGGCACAGTCTGTGCTCGGAGTGTCCAGTTCAGCAGGAATGGGGTGGGATTGCTGACCCCCAGGACTGGGTTTGGGCTCTGATTTCCCAATCAAGGGTGGATTAATCCTGACCCAGTGCCCAGAGCACAGCACTGGGAATAGGTCGGGCTGTCTGCAGGAGCCTTTTGGCTGACGTGGCCAAAGGTCAGAGGTTGTGACATTAAAGCTGCCAGGAATTCTCTGTCAGGGACTTCTTTTAGTTCTTTCATTATTTCTCATCCCAAAGCAAAAATTCTGGCAGAAAATTGTGTCCTGTTCTTCTGCTCTCTTTCTCCTTTATTTTTTCACCTCATCACTGCGACAAAGAGCTCTTTCCACCAGCAAAAGAACAACGGAAAAATGATGGTGAGAGAAAAATGAAGGAAATTGGGTTTGTCCCCAGTGCCTTGTTGGATCTGTGGCAGCAATTAAGGCAGCAATTCCCAAGGAACCTGTGGCATTGCGTGCCTGACTTTCCAAGGAATTTGAGTGCCAAATTCCTTTGAATTCCTGAGAAAAGCACGGCCCAGGTGCCTGTGGAACAAGGAGTAACCCTGAGCTTTTCCCAGCTCTCCTGCCTTTCATGACAGCTCAAGGGTTAAGGGAGTCTTTAACTTCTCTCAGCCGGATTGAGCCTCAATTTTCCATTTCATCTCCATCCCCAGAACTCCTATTGATGGCAATATCCTGTTCGGGCCTTTTCCTTCCTTTTGATGTTTGATTTTCTCCTGCTGGCTGTGTGCTTGTACACGGAGGCTGATCAGAGGAGCTGACATTTATTTGAACAAGGGACGAGAGGGAATGGGATGTTTTGTCTCACTCAACGTGCCCCGCTCGGGGAGAGGAGGGAGCTGTCACCAGATTCCAGCGTGTCACAGATGGAATACGCAGTTCCTTGGCTGTTAATTGCAGGGAACGGATCCTGCCTGGGCTGCTGAGGGAGTGAAAGGCTGGGTAAAGCCAGCCTGAGGTGTGGGGAGGGCAGGGAGCTGGGGTGGGATGCCGGCCACGTTCCCATCCAGTGGCAATTCCCGGGCACTGAACACACTGTGGCCAGCTGGGGCTGCTCCCGTGGCAGGGCGGTGACAGCTGCAGACTGCCACGTTTCTTGGCTGCTCCTGAAATCCTCCTTCCCTCAAAACACTGTCATGGGCACTCCACATCCAGGCTGAGACTCGCAGCTGCTTCTGCTCCAAACGTTGTTTTGATGCCCCTTGGACGAGGATGAGAAGTTGCGTTTGCTACGTGCTCTCCCTACAGAGCACTCCTGATAAATAATGCCCCTTTCCCGTGGCATAGGCACAATAAAAAAAAACCTCAGTATAAATAAAAAAAATCAGTATTGGTGTTGGAGCACCTGAACATCACGAGCTGCATCCAGGCAGAAAAAATTGGCTGTGAAAATCTCCCCTAAATTTTTTCATATTTCTCAATACAGCGTTTGGAATTCAAAATCTGTGTCCAGATTTCCTTTGGCAGCGACTTCTCCAACTTAGGATGGGCTGACACAACTGGGGAGTGAAGGCATGGATTGATGTCTGAGACAATTTGGCCTCTGCTCAGAATCCACAAGTTCAAGCCTTGTCTTAGCAAATAATTCCCGCTGCTGAGGCTGCCCAGACTCCTTTCCTCCAGAGGAAGGGTCAGTGTCTAGGAAAGGGCAATTCCAGGCCCACACAGGGCTGGGCAGGAGCTCCAGCACCCACTGGGTGTTGGGTTTGTTGCTGGAGGAGCCAACCCCACCTTCCCTGAGCTCTGAGTGATTTAACAACGAGCAACGTCTCTGGTTTTTGGGAATAACTCCGACCACAGGGAGCACGGTGGTTTTTCCGTGCCCTGCACCTCACCAGGAAAAAATGCAAACCCCACCAAGAACAACTGAAGTCTGCACTTTTCCCAGCCCCCAGAGCGTTTTGCCCAGTGGCTGGAATGCTTCTGATGTGGCATTTCCTACCATCCTGCCGGGCTGGGAGCTGCAGGAGCACGGCTCAGGAGCAGGGATGGTGGCACTGGGAAGGCTCAATCCGTGAGGGAATTCCCCATCCAGTGCTTCACAGATGGGATATTGTCCACGGGACAGGAGTAGGGGGACACAACCACAGCCCTGGAGGACAGATCTGTCACCTTCAGGCAGCCACTGCTTGTTTTTATAATATTTTTGTAAATTACCAGGCTCATCACTCAATTCTAAACCTTTTCCTTGCTAAGCTCACACCCTACAATCAATAAGTCAGCACATCTACAGGGATTTGGGATTCCCCAGTGGGAAACAGGGCAGATAAATAATAATTAGATCACTGTGAGAGCAGATCTTTGTCTCTTGATCAGCACAGAATACTCTGTCACAACAGACATGAAGGAAACGATGATAATAATGATAATAATAATATTAATAACAATTTGTAAGATAATAAATTGCCATGCAAACCTGCCAGCCAGCAGGAAAGCTTTTCCCTGGCCTCTCTCCACATTATAGGGTTTAATTAATACAATCTATGGACAAACATGTATTTTATTTCCAGAATGGGAGTTGTAATTTCCTGAGGCTTGGAAACCCAGATGGTTTTGAGTTTAGAATATATCAGGATTTGTTTTTAAAGAGTATTTCAGCAAAGGTTGGACAGGGAGGGGGCGAAGGGGTGTCTTTTATTTAGTTCAAAGTTTAATTTGTGTGCCTTCAGCTGAAGTTCAGAGCTTCCAATGGGAGCAGGAATAGGGAAGGGCTCAAATATGCAGACAGCCACAGGACAATAGCTGTGGGAAGCCTTGTCTGCCTTTGAAATGAGTTGTCATCCAAGGGACTGGGATGGTCCCAGGCTAGGAGTAGCCTGGGATGCTGACAGGGGAAGGGAGCAGGGATGGTGGCCTTGGAAAGCCAGACACAGCTCCCAAAATAACCCTTGCCTTGTGGCACTGCCGTGGTGTGGCACTGGGAGGGTCCCCGAGCTGGCTTTGAATGATACCCTTGAGGTGGAAGTTAGAGGGTGCCTGGGGTTACTCATCCCCAGGCAGAATAAAGATCCATTTCTTCTTTTTCCTTCTTTTTCCCGGGGTTTCTCTGCCTTGGAAGGGCTGGAATTGTGACTCACATCTCAAGCACATCAAACCCTTCTCCACGGGCCTGTGGATGGAGGAATCATTAAGGACTTGAAGACATCTCAGGCACAAAAGTCAGCGCACACGGAGTCATTCCATGTTCCTGAGCTCTGGATGGAAACCACGGCGCTGTCTCTCTACCCCTCCTTCCCAGGCACTTTTGGAAAGCTTGGGATTCTCATTAAGGTTTTGCAGTCCCACCACCTCCACAGGGCCCGGGAAGCTTTATTCCAGATGTGCAATGCCAGCCTCTTCCTGGTGCTGCTTCCACACTCACAGGATGGAGCATTTCTCAAAAAGGAAGAGCCACTAAGGCCAAGTGAACAGAGGAATTGGAAAAGCACAGAATTCCTCATTTTCCTTCTTATCCTGTTATTTTTTTAATGCCACTGATCATGAGAGCAATTGCAAATCCGCTCCTCTACCAGGCCCAAAAAGCTCTGATTGTCTCCTTCTAACCCTTTTAGCAATTAACATAAAATTAATTCCATCTCAGTGAGTGTCTCACTTCATTTTCCTTCGTTTGGCTCACCCAATCAGGGAGTCACCATTCAAAAAACTGCTTTTTGCAGTGCTGAGCAACCCCCAGCAGCCCCTGCCTGGCAGACTCAGGCTCTTCTACAGGAGAAATCGATTGTGGCAGAAGCAATTTTGTACCCAAACACTCCAGACCCTGCTTTTCTCTACATCCACTCACACGCCGCTCTTCATTCTTCGTGGAGTCCAAAGAGTTTCAGCAAGATTAACCCTGGAGATCGACAGCGCGGTTGAGAGGCGAATAATTGTGGAGTTTGTAACCAAACCCAGGGCTGAGAGCTGCAGAACCTCTCTCAAGGATTGTCAGGGGATGGAAACTCCAGCCTCAACTCGGGGTCTGCTCAACAGCTTTAAATAATGGGCCAATTAAGTGACTTGATTCCCCAGTCACGGAGAGAATTGCACTGGCGATGTGGCCTCAAAGTGTCCCCAGATCAGGGGTTTTGTGCTGTCACAGCCACCTGGGGCACAGCTGATTGGGACGCTGATGTTTTCCACAGTCAGAGTAAATTTCTCTTAGGCTGAGCCTAAAAAAACAGGTCCTGCCAGCAGCAGCTCAAGGCCAGGCTTCAAACTGGGCTTATCCTTAGGATGGCTGGGATTGGGACAAGCTGAGCTCCAAGCAGAAAGGCTCAGCTGCCACATGGAGTCCCCCGGGGCATCATTCCTGTGTGACAGCCTTTCCCTTCAGAGGGTTTGGTGGATGCTGGGGAAAAAACTCCACAGGCAGCTGGAAGTTCTGGGCTGGGGGAATTTTAAGCTGCACAAGTGGTCTGAAAGTTAGAAGGGTCTTCTCTGTGGGCACAGCAACACTCAGCCTTCAAAAGTCAGGAGATGGCTCAGAAGATCCCATTTAATATCAGTGTTGTCCCACCTTGAAAAGCTTCCAGCTCCCAGGTCCAGCTCTTCCATGATTCCATGATTAAATTCCACCTCTACAGGTCTCATTTGCTCTGGGAGCCACTGAGGGCCACCAGGAAAGCACCTGGATATCCCAAGACTGCTGATAAATGGAGGAGTGACCACGAGAACTCCATCCATCAGAATCAACTGATCAGATTTTTGGGAAGTGAAGTCAATCCCTCCATACCTTGGTCCTCTAAATTGGGACCTAAAAATAGAGGAGGCTGTCGCTGTCTAGACGGATTTTAATCAAGAGCTCATTCTCCTCCCTCCTGCTACTTAGCATGGAAGTGCCATAGCTGGAATCATCTCCCAAATGCAGAGACCTCACGAATTGCAGGGAGGAGGCACCACCATGTCATTATCCTGCTCCAAAGAGCCTGGATAAAAATACCCCACATATCCATGCAGGCTGCAGTGGCCAGAGGGGCAGCAGCCAGCAGCTCGAAGGGATTTTAATTTGGGATAAGCAGTCAGCTGGAATAGTGTGGGTTTCAATCTCTATTTTATATTCCATTAAGGAATCCTGGTTGAGGTTTCAGCTCCCATTTTCTGGTCTGGGAAATCATCTCAAAGTCCATTGGATGGGGTGGGACATTCCAGGTGAAGGAGGTGATGTGTTCATCTGGAGCATTTTGGAATGGGAATGAGCAGCAGCCACAAAACCACATGGAAAACATTGCCCAGAGGATTTGTGGCTGCCCCATCCCTGGAATTGTCCACGGCCAGGTTGGAGCAGCCCGGGCCAGTGGAAGGTGTCTCTGCCCAGGGTGGGACTGGATGAGCTTTAAGGTTCTTCCCAACCCAAACCACTCTGTGATTCCGTGATTCCACGATTCCAGAGGTGATTTTGGGGGCTGTTGTGTGCGTGTCCATGCCCTGAGGTTGTTCCCTGCTCCCTCCCAGTTCCAGAGGGAAGGAGGATGGCAAACAGCTCCATTCCTGCTCCTCTTTCCAGCCGATGTCATCTTCCTTCTCCTCATGTTTGGCTCGGGAGCCTCAGACCATGAGCTCATTTGGCTGCTGGGAGCAGAGGCAGAAGCCAAAGAGAAAAAGGGGAAAAAAAGGAAAAAAATACAGAGCAAACAAGCTCCCTGTTTTCCAAGGCTGGGGTGGCACCGGCTCCTCTTTCCATCCAGTCCCTTGGCACCACAATCCTGTATTTTGTGGGATCGCTCCCTGCTCCAAGTTTTCTGTTTGTGGCTCACCTCGCTCAGGACACTTTTCATGTGGTCCTGGTCCCCTCCAGAGGACACCAAGCTCAGGAATGGGAATATTGCAGCTCTGGGAGGCCTCTCCTGCCTCCATTCTCCAGAGGGATGTGGCATCCTGGTGAGGTGGGAGAGCCTGGGACGATGCTCTCCCCTGGCACCTCTTCCAGGATGTGTTTAAAGCAGCCATAAAAGCCCCTCTCCAGCCCTTCTTCCACTGCTTTTTCCACCCACCTCATATCCAGGAGCTTCTGCCAAGTGCTCCAACCCCCCAAAAATCCCATGGTAAGGGAGAAGCTCCTGGGAAAATAATGCTGAAATAGCAGAGCCCAGGAAAAAACATTTTTTTAAATGATTTTTTTGGGTGTGATTTTTATTTTATAAGCCCAAAGCATTTCTATGGACATAGTGAAAAAATATTTTCACCTTTCAGCATCAATCCCAGCTCCAGCTTTTCATTCCAAATGAAACAGGGGGATGGAGGAATCTCCCAGGCCAGGAGAACGTGACTCTTTTCTGCTCCTTCTCCCAAAACCTGCTCAACACCACAACATAAAGTCAATTTTCCGATAGACAAATATCGGAAAAGGCCAAATATGGAAAGCAATTGTGAGGGATGGCTCGAAGGTGTGTGTGTATAGATTTTGAAGCACTGATAAGGGAGGGTTTTGGCCTCCCTGCAGGCCATCAGAACATGAGAACTCGCCAGATTAGGAGCACACAGGATGTTTAATTCTCTCCTGAGAGAGCTGTGCTAAAAAAACAGGGCTGAGAAAAAAGAATCAGTGATGATTCTGGTACCAGCTGTGCCAAGGGAAGCTCTTTGTGGATCCCTGGACTCATCAATTCTCTCTCTGCTGGTTCTATGAGATGGGCAAAATATAAAATTAATGTGGGTCAGGAAAGGAAAATAATAAGAAACTCCAAAACCGGGGCTGGTTTTGTATCCTGTTCATCAGGACCATGAGGAACACACAAAAAATATAATTTATTTCTCTCCCCAAACCAGGGCACCTTCTGATGATGATTCTGGTACCAGCTGTGCCAAGGGAAGCTCCTGGTGGATTCCTGGACTCACCAGTGCCCTGCCAGCGTCATTTCTCTCTCTGCTCGCTCTATGAGATGGGCAAAACACAAAATTAATGTTGGTCCGGAAAGGAAAATGATGAGACACTCCAAAACCAGGGCTGTTTTTGTACTCTGTTCACCAGGACCATGAGGAGCACACAGAAAAAATATCCTTTATTTCTCTCCCCAAAGCAGGGCACCTTCCCTCCTGTTTGCAAACTTCTCCAATGCTCCCATCTGCCCCCAGGAATCGAGCCTCTCGCCCAGAAGGGTTTCATTAACAAACAGCAGAATTCTCCTCAGTTCTGCAAAATTCAAGGGCTGTCAGTTCCCAGCACTGGGAAAACATCAGGCTTCCCATGGCTCTTTGTTGTAGGATCGTTGGAGAGCTAATGGCCATTCATGAACTCCCAGTGTTGCAACACGATCCCCTTTTTTTTTTTTCCAGGATGATTTAAGAAAAAGAGGAGAAGGAAAAAAAGAAGAAAGTCTTTTAGCAGAGACATTTCAACAATTCCTTTAATGGCTGTAGAAACAGGACCAAAATCAAACAGCAATTAGCTGTAATTAGACTTTAGCCTAAAAAATCCCCCACATGTGGAACGATTTCCGTGGCAATTACTGGGGACTTCTGGGCACACTTGGCTGGCACAATTCTCCTGAGTGTGTCCTTCAGGAGGGAGCAAATTCCTTCCCCTCCTGGTTGCTGGGTTTTCCTCCTCCCTGAGGAACTTCCATCCTCAGTGATGGCTTTTGCAGTGGCTGGAGCTGAGCAACCTGAGTGGGGATGGCTGAAATGAGTGAGAAAGCCAGGGAAAAAAATTAGGAAAAAAAATTTAATTTTTGATTTAAATAAAACACTTTTTATGTGTGCTGGTGGTAACTGAAGGCTCAAGGTAGCAGAGCTGGGAGCTTTGTGTCACCTTCATGTTCACACACCAGGCTAGGGCTGAGGGATCTTGAAGGACAATTTTCCTGGGAATGCCACCTCAGGCATGAGTACAACACGAATCCTCCCAGCAGCTGTGCCAAAATTCAGGATTTCCCAGCACTCAGGTGAGGCTGGGGCTGACCTGTCCTACTTGCAGAGGCAACAGCACTGGCAGGAGTGGTGACAATTCCACTTGTCCCCACAGAAATGAATTCTGGAGTCAGGTCAGGGCCTGTGCTGGGGTTGTTCTGCCTGTGGAGCCCCAGAGCAGCCTCTGGCTGATTCCTATTCCAACCAGCACCGCCGCTTAATCTTGACTTATGGAGGAAACATATGGAATGGATTGAAAAAATATTGCTGTGCTCTGTGCAGCTCCTCTCTCCCTTTCCTTGGAGCAAGGAGCAGGAATATGAAACATCTGGGATTCCTCAGCACAGCCTGACTTGCTGGGCCCAGCTCTCACCCCATGGGCCACTGCTCCGTCCACCCTGCAGGTCCCTGGGGTGTGTTTGGCTGGAATCACCCCCTCCCCAGGAACTGGGATCTGCCTTCCTGAGCCACGGGGGCTGCAGGTGGAGGAAGTCATGTCCAAACCTTCCCAAAGCTCTCAGCTGCCAGGGCTGGCTGAGCAAAGCCCACAGGTCACAGGACCCCAGATTGGTTTGGGTTGGAAGGGACCTTAAAGCTCCTCTCATTCCAAACCCCTGCCAGGAGCAGGGACACTTCCGTTAGAAGTTCCTGCCATCCCAGGCCATCCATCCCAGGTTGGATGGTGTAAGACCTCCAGTGATATCCACTTTTCTGAAAGCCTGGCTTTAACCAGTGCAATTTTCTTTAAAAAACAACCAAACCGATTTTTTTTGTTGTGCAGTGACAACACCCCTCCCGTGGCAGGGCAGCCTGTCCCGCCAATCCCACTGCCCCGTGGAACTGGATGGGATTTTGGTGCTGGGGAAGGCTTGGCTCTGCTCAGCACAGGGCTGGAGGTTCCCTGGGGCTATCAGCACCTCCACTGTGCCCTGGGAGGGGGCAGGAAATTGTTGGGTGCCCCATGCCCAGCCCAGCCACGGGGAATTCACACCTCTGGCAGCTGCTAGCAGGAGCCAGCGGGCTCTGACTTGTCCCTCAGATCATCCAGGCTGCTGGAGGAGATCAGCAGCCAAGAGTTAGATCCACCCTTTCTCCATCCTTGCCTGTCAGAGGGAAAGGAGAGCAGAATCGGGGTCATATGAGGACGCTGTGGTTTCAAACACACCGAGAACTGTGGCTGCTTCGCTGAGTCTCATCCCTGCCTTGGCCCTCAGCAGCAGCTGGGGCTGTCCCAGCTGGGACAAATACTGTTGGCCCAAAGACCCTGGGCCTTGTCCTTCAGGATTTTTGTGAATCAGGGCTCAGCAGCACTGACTCAGCTCCTCAGGAACATCCAGGGTCTCACAGAACCCTCTGCCAGAGGCTCCCCTGAGCAATGGAGAAAATCCACACTCCCCGGGAGCTGTGGTGGGGAAAAAGCCTCCCTGTCTGTGCCAACAGCCCCTAGGACACCAAACCCCCTCCAGTCCCTCCCAGCAAGGTGCAGAGCTCAGCTCTATCCCCTTTCCAGCCCGGAAGATTTATGACTCCAGCACCAAGTCTCCCATTCCCTGAACTCACTCACCAGATCTTATGTCAACTGCACATTCTTTCAGTGCCTGCTGTGTTTATTCAGTCCAGCCACTGCTTTCTTCTCCTGAAATATCTGTTTTAATCTGAGGCAAGTTCATTGCAGGTTCCTGTTTCCCCACTGCTGAGCTTTAGGATAAAACCCCCACTTGACAGCTGAGTACATGACACCAATAAAGGGCTGTGCTCGGCCTGTAGAACAGCTGAGGGAGAGCAGGAGCAGAACCGAGCTAAAGATGTTCTTATTTATGTATTTGTTGGGTCTGCTCTGGTGTGGACCCTCTGTCTCTACTTTCCTGTGGCTTGAACCAAGTGTCAGTCTGGGTATGGTGAGAAAAACCAACATTTTTTAATTGTAGCTAGGATTGCTGCTGGGAAAAGGGGCTCGTTTACTTCTGAGGGCTCAGCATGAGCTGCAAGACCCCTGGGATATTCCAAATGGGAAACATGTCTGTGCTGCCTCCCGAAAGGAGGAAGAACAAACTGCCAAGGCTGAAAGCACAGGCTCTTTCATGGGACCCAGAAGGTTCCTTTGTGTGGCATTGATTCTCCTGCACAGGCATTTCTCTATATTTTTCAGGCTTTTAAGTTAAGGGAGAAAAAAGAGCCCAGGCTCAGCGTTGTGGAAGGATTTTCAGTCAGCTTTGTGGGACTGCCTGAGATCCCTCCAGAGAGGTGAAACCGTGTGGTCTGTGTGCAGCAAAAGGATGGGGAAACAACCACGGAGCCTCCGAAGGACTTTGGGAGAGGTTTGGATTCCTCCTTGTGAGCTTCCAAGAGGCCCTTTATTAGGGCTTTGTGGGTGTGGATGTGTGTTCACTCGGTGTCTGGGCCAGCTGAACTCAGTGGGAGTCCTTTGAAAGTCCTCTCCTCTGCCCTGAGCAGGCTCTGGACTGAGCTCGGACTGGGAATACTCCTGGGGAAGGATTTACTGGGAGGAATGTTCTGTGGAAGGAGCAGCTTTTCAGGGCCTGTTGATAGAAAGCCATTACTGAAGTCATAAATAAGAGCATTGGCACTGGCAGGGGTGAATGAAGTGAGGAGTGCATTAGGAGCAGGGGTCATCCAGAGCCAAAACCCGGGGAAGAAAGGCTTTTAACTCCCAGAAAATGCTCACATGCTCTCAATCCTCCCAGAAATTTTGATTTACATCGCCTGGGCAAGCTGCTCACAGCGTGATGTGGGAGGGGGGAGCAGAGACTGTGTAAGCACTGAGGTGCTGGGTTTTGGGTGGGTTTTTTTTGCACTGAGGGGTAAATATTGAAGCTCTGCAAGTTCTGGAGCAGTCAGGGAAGTCCCCACTTCAATGTGGTGACAACACCCTGGGGATGGGGCCCTTCTCCTGCGCTGGGCTCTTCAGCTGCTCTCGCTGTTTGAGTGCTCTCCTGGCCTTCCCCTCACATCAGCTGTGCCAAACCTTGAGTGGAACCAGCTGATAAAAGCTGGAAGTGTATCAAAGATGGGATTTGAGCACAGCAATTCGGGCCTCAGCTGCAGGCCAGAACCACCATCTGCTCAACGTGTCCCAGCCTGGTCCTTCGCTGCTGGGTGAGGGCCGTGCACAGCATCCCTGAGCGTCCCAAAGGAGCCCAAAAACCTGATTTCCCCCCCACTCTGGGGAAAGATTCTGGGGTTTTATGGGTGTCAGAAAGGGGAGAAGGAACTCCCATGTTGCACAGCTCGTGGAAATAGCAGAACGTGGTCAGGGAACTGAGGGATCGGTTTCTAGGGAGGAATTAGAGCTTCCATCTACAGCTTGGCTCAGGGAGGTGGAGGAGCAGGCAGAAAAGCAGCCTGGAAGGATTCCAAGGGTGTGAGCACAGAAAACTGAGGTGGAATATGTGGAATTGGACTTGGAGGTGTGACTGGGAGTACAGGAACCAGAGGGAAGAGGGAAGGATGGTGCAGCACGAGGTGAGCGAGATCAGCCTCTGGCCCAGTCTCATATTGTTGCCATGTAAAAGCAGAAAGCAGGGATTTTTAATTTAGCTAACTGCTTCATTTATTTTGTTGAAGTGCCATTAAACATCATCATTTTTTACAGCTGGTTTTGGAACTTCCAGAACAATCACACAGAGGTTTTGTACGCCAGCCCTCTGCACAGCACCATGAATTGTGCAGTTTTAGAAGTAAATACAGATATTGAACCAGGGGATATGGAAAAATGACTGTTTTTTCCACAATAAATTGGCAAGAAAGCAGGATCCATACTCTAAAAGATTTTAGTCTCCAACATGTGTGATTGTGGAATCTCATCTATTTTTCATCTTTGGCTGCCCAAATCTCTGCTGGCGTAAAAAAGAACTCTCTGAGAACGGCTACACTTTATCTTAGCCCAGAGTTATTCCTTAAAAACCTCTGCACATTCTTACGTCATGCCCTGGGAAGCTGTCACTAATTAGGGACAGATGAATCAATCCAGATAAAATTAAATCCTGGTTCAACTTTTGCCCCAGTTTTTCCTTTCCTGCCGTTCTCAAGAGCCTGGAGTGCCTGACTTGTTCTCATGGCTTTGGTTGTGTTTTGGTGGCTGGAATTCTTTGGGAATACAGGAATGGGATGCTTTTTGTCCTATCTAAAAGAAAAGCTGTGCTTGTTTCAGCAAGGAAACCTCAGACTCAACAAGCCTCAAGGGGAGGTGAATAGAAACCAAAGCTTTACCCTGCTGCTGCTGCAAAAAAATCAATTTACATTAATCAAAAACCTCTTAAGAGACTTCCAACGTGGTTTTTCCAGACTCAAGGAGCTTTGCAGGCAAAGGATTCCCACTGGCTGGGTCGGAGTCTCTGCTGGCATCCATTTGGGGTGTCTAATCCAACATATCTCCCACTGATATCCACCAAAGCTCCTCTCTTGGAGGTTCCTTCATCAAACCAAATCACCTGTGGTCCAAGGAGCGTGTGCCTGTGGAATGACATCCAAGGGAAAACTTGGCATGTCAGCAGAAGTACATTTAGAGCTGATTTGTGGTCGGGTGTGCAAGTGGAAAATTGGCTTTGCAGTGTTGGGATGGACACCAGCAGCTTTTCCCTCAGCCAGGCTGAACCCCCAGGCTTCCTGAAATTCATTTATCACCGTGCTCCCAACCTCTTTGGGAACAAGCTGAGGGTAATTCTGCATTCCACAAACTTTCCTCTCCCACTGCTGGGTTCAGGGAAGGCTCCAGTCATTTCCCTGAGCAGGATTTGCTCCTCCACAAATCCCTCAATCAAATACCCACAGGAACCTTCCCTTTTGGGAAGGTTGAGGAGTTCTCCTGAACACCCAGTACAGGTGACAGTCCCATTGCAAATCACTTTTTCCAGCTGGTTTCCAACACCTTCATTTTCTAACAGGGAAAAGTGGATATTTTTCCCAGAAAAACATACATAAATCTTGTTTCTGTGGGTTTGGGGCTTTTTTTTTGCTGAAACCTTTCTTTTGCTGCATCATCCCCCTTGGAGTGTTTGCAGGTTGGGACAGAGAGGTGGAGAGAAGGGTTCGGGAGGAGAACATTTCTCTATGTCCTGATGTACACGTGAGCCAAAGCTTGACTGGTGTGATATTCACAACCAGGATGACTCAAAAAATCATAAAACTGAGATATTTCCTGCTCAGCCATCATCATGGAGGCTTGGCAGGAGCTCATGGTGGCTGAAGCCTTCTTGATTTCCCTACAAAAAGCCCGCTTGGAGAGGAGGGAGAGCTCCAGCACTAAAACCAGAACCCAAACAGCAGGCAAGATGAGAAGTAGAAAGTTCCCTAAACCACCTCTGGCTCCTGCACATTTCCAACAGATCCTCCTCCCAGAGTTTAGTGGGACAGCCCCTGGTTAGGGGGACAGCACTTCGGGATGGGACTCTGGTCTTTTTGGTGGTCATTTTCCATTAAAATTTCCAGCTGAGAAAGACATTAAATCCCCAATTTCCACCACTCTTCCCTCTGGGAAGAGGATCTGTTGGAGATGTGCAGGAGCCAGGGGTGGTTTAGGGAACTTTCTACTTCTCATCTTGTCTGCAATGTGCTGTTTGGGTTTGGATTTTAGTGCTGGAGCTCTCCCTCCTCTCCAAACAGGCTCTGCTTTTTGTAGGGAAAGCAAGAGGGCTTCAGCTACCACGAGCTCCAGCCAAATCTCCAAACAAATCTGTTTGAAGGTTCCTGGTCTGGGAGTGATTAATCCAAGGTGGAGGAGGGGGGAGAGAGAGAGAGAGAGAGAGAAAGGGAATCAAGATAAGGAAACCCTTCTTGCAGGGATATTGCAATTATTTCGGGTTTAATTTACGGACTCTTGGGCCTCTTTGCCGTGTGTTCATCTCGGGTTTGTCTGCGGTGAAAAAAGTGCCTTTCAACAAGGAGAAACTGAAGCTTGGGCCAGGCTGTCACAGATGTTTTCATTCTCATGATGGCCTCAAAGACCAGCAGAAAATACCCAGTCCCCAGGCACAGGGCTGCAGCCAAGAGGGAACCAGACACCATCTCCATGGGCCCAAGGCAACCAGGGACTAAACGCCGTCCTGGGGACTCCTCCAGCAGGGGCTCTGGCTAGGAATTAAACCAATTTGAGTGTTTTCTAAACACCCTCCACAAAATAGCTTGGCTTCCTCGTTGGTGAGTCAAGGGAAGAGCACCAGGAGCGCGCGGGAACGCGGCTGCCACGACGGCGTTTAATTCATTCTGGGGATGCTTTTTCTGCGTGGAGAGCCTTCCATAAAAAACAGAGCAGCGCCAGGATGTGCAGGCTCCGTCCCTGCCGGGGCACTGAGCAGCTTTTCCACGGCTGGAGGGAAGGGATCCAAGCTCCAGGTTCCAGCCCTGCCGGCTGCAGGAGAGGCGCGGCCGCAGCTCGTTACCTGCGCCTTCCCCTCCCTCTCCCGGCACCAGGGATGCGGGAATCGGCACCAGGGATTTGGGAATCGTGTCTCAGGCGCTGGTAAAGCCATCGGAGGGGACGGTTCAGCACCGGGGCAGCTGTTCAGCCTCCTGTCTCAGATGCTCCTAATGCAGAGCTCAAATTTTCCATCCGTCCCTCCAAGCTCTGCTCCCTGTTTCGGGGTCTGACGCTCTGTCCCTGCTCCGAGCCCAGTGTCAAACGTCTGTGTTACAGAATATTGAGAAAAGCTCCAGCCAGACTTCCTCCCTCGATAATTTTCTTGGTTTGGAAGGATTTTGCTGCCGTGTATTTTGTCACCAAATCCTGGCATCCTGCTGGTGATGCCATGGGCAGGAAGCAGATTGTTCCCAGCCAGGGACAGAGGATGAGGGGATGAACACCCTGCACTCACACGCAGCCTGGCACATTCCAGGCCTCACCAGTAGAGCCTGGAAGGTGAATTTTGGCAGAGAAAGCCAGGCTCCTGAAGAGGGAGGCTTTGGGGCCATCCCTACCACCCAGGGAGGATCTGCATGGAAAAGGAATAATTTTTTTCCCTCCATCACTCTTAAAGTGCTGGCAGCCCGCAGGGTGGTCCAGAGAGATGGGAGCACACGGGGTTAAAAGCAGCCCTGGCTCCACTAAAACTGATTGCAAAACCCCCTTTGGCTCCAGTGAAGCAATTTTCCCACCACCCTCACCACTTCTGCCTTCCCAGAAAGGTGAAGGACACTCTGGGGAGTTCCAGTCAGAGCCGTGCAAGGAATGCAGATGGGTTATTAGGAATCTGTGCCGGTGCTCCTGCAGCAGCCTCAGTCCCCCCGCGGCCCTGCCTCGCAGCTTTGTTCTTGAGAATCCTCCGGGGAGCTCATTTAAAAAGCAGGAATGCTCACCAAAAAAATGACGTTCTGTCTCCTGCAAGCTGGGAAGCAGAGGGAGAAAGCAGGAGAGCGTTGAGAAAGGCAGAGACCCATCAAGTCAGGGCACAGGGATCGTTTGCTGCAGCAAAGCCAGGATCTTACCTCTGGATTTGCTGCTGGCTCTGCCCCAACACTCTCTAGAGAACTCCAGTTGTCCTATTTTTGGTTAAGGCTGCAGGCTCCCCCTGCAAACCTGGGCTCAATTATTTGGGTCCAGCAGGCTGGAAGCTGACCTGCAGGTGCACAGAAAAATGCTAATAAACCAATTGCATCTCTCCAGCAGAGGAACAGAAACAAAACCTGAATCAGGCACCGTTCAGCTGCAAAAAAATTTGCAGAGCAGAGGTGTTTGCAGAAGCACTGGGAGTAATGTGAATGATTAAGAAATTAGAGTTGTCTTTGCTGAGACAACTTAGAAATAAATGCATAAATTAATGGGAGTTTGATGAGAAGTTTTTAATCATTTTCACAGACAGCTCTGCACTGACAGCAGCTCCCTCTCTGTTCTTCCTGCAGAAGTGACTGGCAAAAGAACTGTGTCAGTTCTGATGGTAGGATGCCACTGAAGGGGATTCAGGGAGTGAGGGGAAGGCTCTGAGAAGTGAGCACATTTATTCAGGATGAATAAACCCCTTGTGGTAAACAGCTTCCTCTAATCTCCCTCTCTCGTGGTGTAACTCCTCCGATGGTATCAGATCTTTGCTAGAACCAGCAATTTTTCCTACCAATTACCCAGCAGTTCCAGCCCATCTCCCTCTGAAATAACAGGCAGGCACTCCTGTCAGATTCCAATCGGATGATAAGGGAATTTATTGCTGAGATGATCACTGCAGCCAGGGTGATGAATGGGCTAGCAAGGACTTTAGGGCATTATTTCCCCGTGTTCCTTTTTGTGCCCATGGCTGCAGACTGGCTCCTCCACGGCCTCACTTTGCTTTTAAGGGGTTATTTCTGCACAAGGATGGGCATTTTTCTGCAGGTTTTATTCCTCCTCCATCTCTTCCCCCTCAGAAAACAAGAGAAGGACAATTAAATCCATCACAGGCACGGCGCTTTTGGTGGGGTTTGTCGTACTTGGCACCCTGTCAGCAGTGGGGCCTGAGATGAAAAAGGTGCACATTTAAGGGGCTTTAATCATTGCTGAAGAGCCATGTAGGGTGTTAAAAATGAGCTGCTCTGCTTCTGAAGCTGCTGAGGAGATGCAGTTTGAAGATGCAGGGCTCCCCGCTGCTGCTCAGCTCCAAGATTTGGGTTGTTCCCTTTCCTTTCCTAGAAATGAGCTCTGTGGCTTTACCTGAAGCTGTTTGATGGCAAAGCTGGATCAAAGGGGAAGATTCCCAGCTGCAGCCCAATAAATTTGGCTGGTGGTAAAGCGGGTTGGCATTTGAAGGGCTGGTTCATCTCATGGTTGAGGTCAGGCTTTTTAACAATCCCGAACATCAGGAGCCACTTTCCTTCACCCAGCCCAATTTACACCTGTGACAGCAGCAAGAAGCAAAGCAGAGCCAGGGAAATCCCCAAATTGCTGCTTCTGGTGGAGAGGAAAAACAATCTGATGGCTTCCAGCAGCCCTCCAAAGCCTGAACATCTCAAGACAGGCCCAGCAGATCTTCCCAGACAGTTTTTCTCTCCAAGCCAAACTCTTCAGTGTCCTTTTCTCATTAAGGATCATCTGTTGGATCACTCTGAGGGAGCAGTGGGATGTCCAGAGCTGTCACTGCCATCTCACACCAGCCAGTGATCTGTGCCTGTCGTGCTCCAAGAGAAGAAAACAGCTGAGGATGCAGATTTGTGGTTTATTAGTGCAAAAACTCTGATATTTTAAAAATCTGGGGCTGTACTCTGATGTTGCACTAACAAGGAAGGGCAGAGGGCACTTCCCAGGGTTTATAACCAGCTGGAAGGTTGAACCATGGCTGTTTTTCCCATTCCCAGAGATGCACTCAGGCTTAGCATGCCTTTATGTCATTAGAACCTGGGAGGATTTTGGGTTTGGGCAGAGAAAGGCAATTTCCAATGGAAGTGCTGCCCCTTTGCCTTGCTCTGCCTTTGCTCAAGGACAGTGCTGTTCTTGCCTGGTGCCCTGCAGCTCTGCCAAAGCAGAATTCCTCAAAAGTGATCCAGTCTTATGGTGGGAAGGAACAGGAGTTAGATCTGGCTTTTATTTTCAGCTGTGCTTTGGCTGGGTTTGCTTTTGCCTCTGTAGGTGGGTCAGGGCAAGCCACCATCAGTGAAAAGCCCCCCAAAATCTGTTTACAGTCAAAATTCAGGGGAAAAAAAAGTGCATGTCTGGAAAATCCTTCATTTCTTTAGGAGTTAAACCCCTTCTGTTCCAAAGATTAAGTCAAAGCCTTGGTGATTGAGGAAGCAACTGCACCTCTGGAAATGTCCCTGAAAAGGCATCTCAGCATTATTTCCATCAGAAATCCACTCCAGGTCCTGGGATTGCTGCAGGGATTGTCCACCTCCAAGCTCTGGTGGTTTCTCCTTCCCTCCTGGCTCCTGGGTGATTTGGGATCAGTCAATTCATCTCTTTGTGCTCCTTTTTCACCTACAGGGACCCTGATCTCCTGTAGCTCTAGAGAACAGGCAGTGGGAGGAGTAGTGCTCTGCCAGGTTCTGCTGCCTGAAACTCGGGATACTGAAATTTAGGGACCATCAGTCTCCTCCAGCTGGGCCTCATCTCCAATATCTCACTGAGAAAAACGTCCAAGGTGTTTAAAAGCAAGAGCCTTTACTAAATTTATAGAGATGCAGATTTTCCTGTGTCTAAAACTGACCAGGGAGCAAATGTTTGATCTGGGTTCAGCCTTCCCCCACTTTATTGGAAGACGCTCACATTCGGGGCTCTGCAGTCTGGATCTAATACACAGCACGGCATTAATAGATGTTGGAAAGGGTTGCTACAAGCTATTACTGAGGCAAAGTAAAAGAAATCAGATGTTTATGTACAATTATGCTTTTGTACAGAGCCGTGGCTGGGAGAGAGCAGAGACAGTAAAAAGGAAAAGTGCCTTTTTCCATTTGGGGACGGCGGCGAGATGGACGGATAAGGATAAGGAGAGAAGGCACCAGGGGCTCAGGTTTCCCTCACATCCCTCTGGCAGAGCAGTGCAGGGAGCAAACAAATCCCAAATCTGCTGACTCTGCCTCGGGGAAGGCAGAAGGGGTTTTGCAGCGGTGCCTCTGCTGAGTTTTGTGTCAGGAGTGGAAGTGCAAGCCCACGGTGACATCTGTGCCCCACCCATGGCACGGGCAGCAGCTGCTGCTCTGCTCCCTGTTGGCTGCAGCAGCAATACATCCATTTTCAGGCATTTTGCTCTACTTCTCCATCAACCATCTGGCTCTGTAACCCACCCTGCAGACATCGAGATCTCCAGCAAAGCAGAGAAGGTTCATCTCCACATCAACCCTGGGGTTGGCAACATTTTCCTGTAGCCAAATTTCCCTGGGCGCACCTAGAGCAGCTCCATCCAAACCCCCTAAAAGAGGTTCCCCAGGCACTTGTGGTGCTGAGCCAGATCCCATCAGGGTGCTGGCCCTGCCTGGTGTCCCTCATGGCACCCAAACCCAGGGACAGAGCCACCCGTGTCCCAGGGGAGCAGGATTGGTGTGTCACTGGGCAGAAAGGGCCACGCCACCAGCAGAAAGGGACAAGTCAGCCAGCAGAAAGGGCCATGCCACCAGCAGAAAGGGACATTTCATGGTCTGCAGTTGCCCTCTCTACAGCCACAGCTGTAAAAAAAACCCCGCCAGCATCCCCAGAAAATTCCCATCGCCAGCGCCCCGGCCATCCACGCAATCCGTGGGAGGATAAAGGCAGGGAGAGGGAGAAGGGGGGCAGAGATAAACAATTTCCTACACAGTTGTGGCTCGAGCCCGCCTTACAAGAAACACATGGTCCCTGACACAATATTTAGCTCTCCTGTAACATGGTCCATTTGGAGGCTGGTGGCTGTGTGGAGAGCTGTAGTAAAACATTCCTTGCTGGTAACACACACACACACAGACAGAAAAACCCAACCTCAGGAGGAATGATTGGGGTTAACTCCATAAAGGCTGGACAAAGGGACGGCAGGGAGGTTCCTCTGGAGCAGGGATGTGCCTCAGCATCTCCTCAGGAGGAGGAAAACCCAACTCCATTGGTTTGAAACCCTTATCGTGATGGGTGGTGACCCCTTGGCTTTGCCCCATTAGACCCAGAGGAGAGTAGTGTTTGGGGCTGGAATTTTTCCCTCACTGCGCTGTTCTCCGCTCAGAAAACACTCCCGGGGAGGATCGCTGTGTTACGCCAAAAAAAAAGCCTCATTTCTTTATTATTTTTATTCAACTTTTGTGCTCATTAGCTCAGGAACTTACAGTTGGAGTTGTCACTGGGCTCCTCCTGCCAACATCTTGCAGGGCTTCGCGGGAGTTACATCATTTGGCCTCGGAGGAGCAGCTAAGTGGAAACACATTTGGGTTCGCTCGTGTTGCTCCGGCTCCTTTTCCCTCTCTCCCTGGATTCCCGGAGCAGAGCAGGAGGTCAGGCAGCTCTCAGTGCCCACGGAACACCCCTTGGGATGCTGCATCCCACGGGCATTGCACTCCCCAAAACCATCCCAAATCCTGCAGTTGTTCCAGAAATGCTCCAATTCTGGGTGAAAGCATGAAAAGACGGGTTTTTAACTCATCCTGGCTCATCCCTTCTGCCTCCTTAGGTTTTCCCTCAGATTTCTCCTGGAGCTGTGTCCTTCCCCTCCCAGCTCGCTCTGAGCCAGCGTGTCCCCATGGCCAGCACTCTCTGCCCTTCCCACTCCGTCTCTTCCTGCTCTGCAGTGCAGGCTCTGCTTTGCCCAGACTCAACATTTTTAGTGAGGAATTGCAAACTCTCCCAACCCCAGCCCAGTCCTGCCGTAACCAAGGGCAAATCAGATCCCACAGCAGGAAATTTGTTGGTGATGTAGCCTGAAATTTTTCCTGACCATGACAGGGCTGTGAAGTGACAATTTTACCTACAACGGCTTCATTTGCTCCTCAATCCATCCAGTAATAAAATTCCAGGGGTGGCTGACACTCAGCCTTGGCCACCAGAACTCCAGATCTTGCGTGATGCTGGTGCTTTTCTAAGCTCAAAGCCATGGAGAAAGGGGATGATGAAGCAAAATGAGGGTCCCAGTTGCAGGCTGGAGTGGATTTTTAATTAGTCACAGCCTGTGGGCTGGCAGCCACTCGTGCTCTGCTGTGCCTGGCCTGCTCAGGGAAGGGGACTCGAGGACTTGCCGGGAGCCAGAGCTGGTTTGGAGCTTCCCCACCAGCTTTGCGTGTCAGTGAAATCCCAGCTGCTCCTCTCCCTCGTGCCCCGACGAGCTGCTGAGAAATAGCTCATTATTTATAAGAATAAAGCCAAGAAGCTGTCCCTGCAGAGGCCACCCCAGCGAGCTCCCTGCCACCCAGGTCACCAGCTGGACACAGGGAGCTCTTGCAAAGGAGCTGCTTTGGAGCAGCCCTCGCCAGCACACCCAGCCCCTCTCCCTGCATCTACTTCACGCCACGACACCCACACCAACCTTTCCTCTGAGCTGGGGACTCGCTGATGGGTTTGAATTAAATTTATGGTCATGGTTCTTTTTTTTTTTTTTTTTGTCCGTTGATGCTTAGTCTTGAGGAAGCAATTCCTTGTGAAAATGCCCTGAGCGTGTGTGGGTTTGTCCCGCAGGATGTGGTGGGTGCAGGGCTGGCTGCACTGACTCAGGGCCGAGGGAGCCCCAGGGAGGTGCAGCAGCCTGGGGAGAGGCGCTGATCCTTGGAAGGAGCAGCAGAGTTCCGTGAACACCCCAGGGACACATCCTGCAGCACCCCGACCCCGTCCCTCCCCGCTGACAGCCTGGGGACAAGCGGAGAGGTGGGAAACATCTTCCTCATCATTGTCATTAATGGCAACGACACCCAGGAGCCCCCTGAGCATCCCCGGGCGCGGCTCCGCTGCTCCGGGAGCTCGGGAAAAGGCAGGCGTGAGCACCATCTAGTGATGCCGGTGGCGGGCTCGGGGCTGTCCCCTCCTTGGGGGCCCCAACGGGCCCCAAAACCCCCGCACGAACCGGGCTGTGCAGGGCCGGGTACCCCTGTGCTGGGTTTGGTACCGCTGAGCTGGGTTTGGGTCCCGTGAAGGGTTGGGGACCACTCTGCAGGCTGCTGTGCACAGCATTGCATCCCCAGGGAGGGATAAGAGGAGTGCTGGCAACAGGGAAATTAGGGAATCCTATCCCTGGGTAGATCCTGGGTGGTCCAAACCCTCTGGATCAGCTCAGGCACTGCAGCTTTTCATCCATCCCTTCAGGCAATGCCCACCCTTTCACATCAGCCTGTGGCACAGCCCTTCCCAGGAGCTCATCCCAAGGCTTCCAGCAGCCTTTTGGCAGCAGAGAATGGGGAACTCTGCAGGATGCTGGAAATCCCTGCCCTGGAAGTGCAGAGGAGGCAGATGGCAGCAGGACTCTGCACTTCCTAGGAAGGGTTTTGGTGTCACAGGTACTTTTCCTAATGATCCGTTTCCCGGCATCATTTAAATGTACAAGAATCTCAGGGGTTTTTTAATAGTATTCATTTGAAACTTGGGAAAATATGAGCTAAGAGAGAGGCAGGGCTTCAGAAAGAAACTGGAAAAGCCAAGCAAAAGTTGTGCTGCAGATACTGAATTTTAGAGATGAGTGCGAAAAGCACAATCCCACTCAGTGAAAGTTTTCAGGGTACTGAGGGAAAATGGGGCCTGTTACATATTGAAAAGAAAATGTTTAAAAGTCAGGGGTTTGCCCAAAAAATCAACCCTGCTTGGGACAGGGATTTCTGATCCTGGAGCTTCTCCAGGCCCAGTTTTGTAAAATCACATTTTGAGCAATGCAGAGACACCAAACCCCTGCTTTTCTCCCTCACAAGGAGCGAGGTTGTTGGTTTATTTTGTTTTAAAGTCACGGCTTTAAAGAGAAACCTCCTGCTTTCTGGTACCAGCCTGGAATCAGAAATGATGCATTTTGCTACCAAAGCCTCATTTGACAGGCTCTGAACTCCTAACACAAAATATTCACCACATTCCTGCTTTTTTTCCCCCAATTCCAGCTGAGGATGTGCCACACACCTTGTCCCATGTGTCTAAAGCACACCAGGGGACAGGCAGGCAATTTGTGGATCGTGGCTATAGCACAGATCACTGGAGTTAAAATAACAGGAAGCATTTGGGAAGGGATTTTCAGTCTCACTCTTCAGGGTTTAGGCTGATCTGTTGTTCCTCAAGACAGGGATGAGACTCAATAGGGGCAGAAACGAAATAATTTGGGCTGTGAGAATCCTCCAGCTGCTCCAGAGCAGCAGAATCTGGCTGCTGCAAGAGACCCAGATGGGTTTGAAGTCTCTTTTCACCTGGGATTTCCTGGGCAAGGTTTGGTTGTGTCCCTGAGCCCTGCTGCTGAACACCAGCCCGTTTTTAGGGTGTGCCCGATGCCCTCAGCCTCTTCGAGAGGTGAGGCCTTTGAAAGGACAGCTGCCAGCTCCAGGGATTTCCACTTCCCAGGTGGTTTGGGGGCAGTGGGGGTGGGGAATGGCTCTGTTCAAGCCTCTCAAGGTGAAGGGAATGTGCCAGGGAGGCTCCCCCAGAGCAGGGCTGCTGCCCACAGCCCCGAATCCCGAGCTGTGCTCCCTGTCAGCCCAGCTCCATCTCTCCCTTTTCTTAAGGAATACAGAGCCTGTTCCCAGGCTGGGCTGAGGACCAGTTTTCCCCGTATCCAGAGGCCCGCTGGCCCTTTCCTAGGTGAGCTCAGCAAGCACAAATGTCCTCCCTAAACAACAACAGAGAGGAGACAGCTGGATTTGAACCCATTTTGGTGCAGGCTCCCTTTCCAGTGAGTCACAAAAGTTCCTTGGCAGCTGCCTGTGTGTATCTAACGGGGATCAGGCTGGGGGAAGTGTGGAGAGCTGAAGATGGAAAATATGTGTTGAATTTACTCCTCTGTCCCACTGCTGATCGGAAGGCTTGGGAGTGCTCCTGCTGGAGCCCTCTGCCACACGCCAGCTCTGCTCCGAGCTCTCTGGGCCTTGTTCTCCCTGCATTTCCCTGTCCTTCCCTCTTCTCCTACATGCCCCTCTGCATTTTCCTCTAGAACCCAAGACAGGAGCATCCTGAGAGGGGCAAGGAAGTGGCAAGCCAGAGTGCCAGGGGGGACAGCAAGCAGCAGCCTCCAGGCACTCAGCATGACTCACATTGTCCAGGCCCCAAAAAAAGCCTGAGGACTGAGGCTTTTCCATCTTTTTTTCTGTCTGAGCAGCAGCAACTGGCAAAAATTCCCATCTCCTGCCTGCAGCACCCTCCTGTCTCTCTCTCTGAGAGCCCTGACTGGTGCAAAGTGTGGTAACCCCCACAGACCTTGTCTCAGCCTTGCTGGGTGTTGGACCAGGCTGATGTTCCCACTGTGTCCTGACACTCACCTGCTCCGTGGTTATGGAAACAGGAGCTGGATGTGCACACCCCAGTGGGAAACACCCAGTAGAAAATGCTCCCAGTCCTTTCCAGGCTTTGTTTTGCCTCAATAAAAGTGGCAGGGCCTGGAGGAAGCACCATGTGGAGGCTCAGCTTGGATGTGGTTCCATTGCCCTCATCCCCAGCCCGGGAGTCTCGGTGCTCGCCCCAAACACCCACAGCGAAGGGAGGAAGGAGCAGCACAAAGTTCTTGGAAAGAGATTCCCAGGAAATGGACTTGCTGAAATCCTGGAGGAAATGGAGCTCTTGGCATGGAGCAGAGCCGTGGTTTTTTTGTAGATCTGTGTTTGGTTGAGAGGAAGAAAAGCCCCTCTAAGGAGCCTCTGCTCTCAAGGCAGAAAGCAGCACCCTGGTTTGAGCAGAGCCTGCAATAAGGAGGGAAATTCTCCCAAAAACATGAGGAGAAGCTGCCAATTCCCTTCAGCAGCCCTTCCCCTTCCCTTGTCACGGCATCTGAGCCCTCAGTCCCACCAGCAGCTGTCAGACACTGCTGTCCATGTTTGCCTCCCACCTCCAAACACAAACCAGGATAAAAGAAACCTTGGGAAGGGCCCCCCAACCCCCAGCACCCACAGCCACCAGGCAGATCCTCTCCAGGTCTGCAGCCAAAAATGCTGCTGGTTCTTCTTTTCTCAGCCATTTCTCTGCCTGAAGTGGACACTGAGAAAGGAAAAAGTGAGAAATGAGCAGAGAGCGCTGGCCCTGCAGATGTGTGGGGCTTCCCTGCCAAAATCCCTGCTCTCTCCTTCCCCTGCATCCCAGCTTGAGGAGCAATTCCAGGGGCTCCTCGGGGTGGGAGGTCACATTTTCTATTTTTTCTGCTGCAAAGTGGCCAAGGCCAGGTTGGACAGGGCTTGGAGCAACCTGGGATGATGGAAGGTGCCCCTGCCCATGGAATGGGATGGGCTTTGAGGTCCCTCCCAGTCCAAACCAGTCTGCGATTCTGGGCTATGTCCATATAAATCCCATTTCTTGTGGCCAAGACCACAGAAGGAGGTCTGAAGAGGCAGGAAGGGCTCATCCCAGCAGGGAGGATCCCTGTGGATGCTCACTCCGGGGGATGTTTGCAGAGCAGTCTCAGCTCTTGTGTGTTATTTTTGCAAGCATCCCCCTTACGGGGTGTGAAGGATCTCTGCCCTCTCTCCGCTCACACTTTTCCCTCAGAAAATAAGTTTGGCTCTCTGCCAAAAAGCTGAAAATTAAAAAACTCATCTTTGAAAGCTTAATTTCTTGTTGATTTTTAGCGTTCAGAGGAAAACTTCAAACCAAAAACATCTCCGCAGAAATCCTGAAGTTGTTATTTTGACAGAAAAGTTGGCGCTGTTGAAATTCCTCGTGGAAAAAAATAAATATTGAAGAGCCATCCCAGCAGTGATGCTGAGCCTGGAGTACCACGAGAGGCTCACAGGGCTTGATCAGCTCAGGATTTCTTTAGAATGAGAGATTTTCCCTTTGCAAGAAGAAGGACTGAAGGCAGGGAGGAGCTGCAGTTCTCTAATTTTAGGACACTTTCTCTAATGGATGAGAACTTCTCCCAGGCAGTGAGAGGTCACTGCTGGGGTGGGATGTTGGGTAATGGGGACCACTGGGTTGATTTCAGATTTTCTCAGCAATTTTACGAGTCCAAAATTCCTAAAGCTACCTTTCCTACCCTAAAACAACCCAAAGCTGAGCCAGCCCTGCCACCACTCAGCAGCCACACGCTGTGTCAGGAGCCACAAGAGGGCATTAGATTTGTATTTTTTCCCTATCCAGAGAAATCCAAGATATTTTCTGGATCACACTCCATTTCCCAGTGCCCATGTAGGACTGTGGGAATATTTAGTGAATCCTAAAGCCTTAACAAGGCAGTTTGGCTTCCTTTTCACTCCTGCAATTTGGCGTTTTATTGCCTCTGTGGAGCAGGAGGAAAGGCAGGGAGTGGGAAAAGCAGAAATAATGAAAAACACAAACAAACCCGAGCCACAACATTTCCAGTGCCTGCAGGAATTGAATGGATGTGAAAAAAATTGAAAAAATGTTAAATAAACCTTTGAATATGGTAAGGGAAGCAGGTTCAGGGGGTTTTCTGGGATGCAGGGATTCCTTGTGAGCCTGGATTTCATGGAGATATTTCCTACCCCAACAGCAGCCGTGCTCAGGCCTGTCTGGTGTCACTCCAAAGTGTCCCCCTGTCCTCAGCTGAGGTCATTCCTCCAGTGAAATGACATTTATAGGACCAGGGCCATGTGCTGGGAGTACCCTTCAAGCATGGAGGGACACTTTTCAACCCTAAAGTGCCATTAGGCCTCCACCCCTTAATTAAAAAATCATTCAAAGCAGCTGAAAATAAATCAGCAGAGTCCCTTGGTCTTCAAAGTCGAAGTCTTTTTCAGCAACATCAGCCCTGAAACAAGTAAAGAAGTCGATGTAGACCAAGGTGTGTAAACATGAACCTGCCAGGGTGGTGTTTAGGGGAGGAAGGTGCTGTTCAAAATGTCACAGCTGCTCTGTGGAGAGAGAACATTTGGTCTGCAAGGAGCTGAAAAAAGAGAAAAGAGAAAATCCAAAACTTGAAGCAATTAAAGGAAGATTTATTCCCTTTTTGTTCCGTGCTCTCCTGGGCTGCCTGACACCATTGGGAGTCCAGAGAGAAACTTCCCAGGCCAGGAGGGAAATGCAGATGGAGTCAGGCCTGACTTTGCTTTCCTGGTGTGTGGCAGTGGGTTGGCATTTCAGATGCCAAAGTTTGCTGCTAAAACCATGTCCTAGGGAAGTGTGGCACCAAATCCAAGGCCTGGATTCAGCTCTTGGTGGTGATGCCTTAGGTTTTAACTTTTCTATTTTCCAATCCTGCACTGCCTGGTGTGTAACTCTGGAGTTTCTTGGAGCCTGTTCATTTCTGCTCTCTCGTCCCAGGCAGACGTAACAAAGCCTCTCCAGGCCTGCTCTCCAAGGACACCCAGACTGTCCTAGGCCCTAAAACTATAAACCAAAAGCCTCTAAAGGGAGGGCAAGCGGAGGGAAAATTACCTCATTAACTGAAGCTTTAATTGGAGAATGAACCCTGCTATGCAAATGAACCAAACCTATAAAAGTGTGAAGAACTTGTGCCCTGCCGTCCATCTCGGGGTCCATTTTGAGAACAGCCTCAGGCTCCCCAGGGGTACCTTTGAAGGCCTTTCAAATAAATACCTGCCTTTATTCCCTTACTCCTGTCTCGTCTCTGTTTCTAGGAGGCCTCTTAAGGCACCAGTGGCCTCGCAGTGCCTGGCGGCAGACACAGCCCTGACCCAGTGTCCCTAACTTCCTCGTGGATTGAGGAAGCTCAGGAGCTGAGCGCTGTTCCACTGAGCAAACCTCTTAATCCTCAGCTGCAGGAAGGTGGAATATGAGCCCTGTGGGCAGGAGGAGCTCAGCCCCCGGCGCTGCACCGACGTGCACACGCCTGAGTGTGTCTGCAGGTGTCTGGGAGAGGAACCACTCCAAACCCTCTCAAGCAGCAGCAGCCCTGAAGTGGTGAGGGAGGGCTGGAGTTCTGTCTCCCTTCCTTGGGGGATTTGATGTTCTTCCAGCCCATCCCAAGGCTGCCAGGTTCTGCAGCTCGAGGGGAAGCAACAACAACAACAACAACGCTCATTAATGAAACGAGCCTCGGGTTCCTGCCACCAGCACGTGGCTGCGACACATCCACTTCCCCAGCTGACATCTGCCATCCCAGGGAAAAACGTGTGGATTCCAGCCCAGGAATACCTCCCACAGCAAAAATACCTCTCACAACCCTGGATGGAGCTTAGCCGGGATGGAAAATAAACCCCAGCAAATCCCAGCGGGGAGGGAACATCCCTGGCCAGCCTCTTCCCCTGATCCTTTCCTTTCCCAAAGCCACTCTCATCCCTTAAAACACGTTAAGCACTGGCACCCCCGGTGTCTCCTGTGTTCCTCTCCTCTCTAATATGATTTATTTTGCAGGCCAGATAATAAGGCCATTAATTCTTTGGCTCCTGCTGTGAACAGTTTAATGGAACATGACAAGAAAACAGCGTTTCTTTCGTGGGAGTAATTATTGGCTGACTTTAAGTCTTTACCTACAGCAATAGCCGTGAGGAGAACAGTCCCATTAAAGGCAGGTGGAGACACTAAATCCTTGGAAACGGTGAATGTTTTTAACCTGAAAGCAGAAATGACCAGAGCTGGGACAGTCACCTTAGTGCAGGTGAAATATTTTCCTCAGGTCAGAGTAGCTGCCCTGGCTGTGGCAGAGGATCCACCCTGTGCTGAAGGAGGGGATCAAGGATATCCATTTATTCAAATTTTTCAAGGAGGAGCTTGCTTGTGGGATGCACCCACCCTGACCATTAGGAAAAAATCTTTAATGGAAAGAGATAAAAGGGGGGAGAACAGTGAAGGAGAATAAGACAGAGGAGGCGTGAGAGCCACGGGCAGATCCAGCCCTGACCTCGGGGCTGCCTCAGACAAATGGTTTCCCTCTGCTTTCCCTGCAGGACCCAGCTGGAAAATCCTCATCAGGCAGGCTGAGTGGATGCAGGTTTGCTGTCGGGGCACTGGTCCCACTGGTTTATTGTGGTGGGGCTGCTCCATTGCTAGGAGACGCCGTGTTGCTGTTGGCACTGGGAGATGTTGGCTGTGTCCGAGCCCACATGTGCAGGGGGAGGGGACTCATGGGATCTGGATCCTGACTTTCAGGCTGCCTTCAAAATGCTGGAGAAGAACATTCCCTTCTGCTGACACGCGGCCACGGCAGCTCCCAACAGCCACCCCAGAACCCCACGGGGACCTGAGCACCTGCAGGGCTCCCAAATCCGGGGTGAAGAGCCCTGGAGGGACTGTCCCATCCCTGGAGGTGTTCAAAGCCAGGTTGGATGGGATTTTCAACAGCCTGGTCTAGTGGAAGGTGTCCCTGCCCATCAAAACAACATCTTTAAGGTGCCTTCCGACCCAAATCCCCCCCAGATGCAAGGTCTCATCACAGCCCCCTTTCCATGCTCAGAAACCACTGCAATACCAGTGGATTTCCCTTTTTCTCTGCATATCTCACACTAAATATTGCCTGAACCTCCCTGGAACCGCCCAGGCCGAACACAGGCTTTGCCATCACTGTTGGTTGTTTGGATGTCTCCTCCTCCAGCTCCTGGCATCCAAAATTTTGAGGTCCAACCCCTTGCTTTAAATGAGCCACGGGTGAAAAAAACACCCCTGAGGAGCCACATCCCCAATGTCCCCAAGGCCAGGCTCTCCTTGGAGCCAGGGCTGGGCTGCAGCTCTGGAAGTGTGGAGGAGTTCAGGAGTTCAGCCACGGCTGCATGGCTGTGAAACGTCTCCAAGCTGCAAAATCGGCCTGGAAAGGCCATGTCCCAACCCCTGGCTGCTCTTGAAAGTCAAAGTCCCAAGAGCAGATAGAAACCTCAGATCCAACCCCTCTCCAGGAGGGTTTGCACTGAACTCAGCCCCGAGCTGAGACCCAGCACCCCACAGCTCCCACCTCCTCTGGTTTGATGATGTTTTCCCCCAAAAATCAAAGAACTACACCAACCTGAAGCCCAGGCCTCTGCATCCCACTTCCCTGCTTTGCTCCCCAATTTTCCACAGCTCCTGGAAGCCTTTGGAGACACGGAGCAGCTACAAAGTGCATTGTAGGCACACAAAAGCCTGGTCACTGCCTGTGTCGTGCCCTACCTCTTGTCCCTGTCCTTAAAAAGCCCTGGAATGCCCCTAATCAGCCCCTTGTGTGCCCGCCGGATCCCTGGAGAGTAACAAATCTGGGATTCCAGCTTGCACAGATGTCATAAAAGGAGGAAGGAAAAACTGTTCCTCGAAAGTCGCCCTTTGTGGGACAGAAGTCCCAGCTCGTCCTGGTTTGTGGGGCGCCTTGCTGAGGGTGCTCTGACACGGCTCGTGGGGATGCTGGATGGTGCCTGGCTGCATTTTGGGGTGCAGTCCCTCTGCTCTGGGGGTGTGGGACCTGCTCTGGTCCCTGGGGTTCATTCCAGGCCGTGTTGAGCAGCTCAGAAGGGACCCTCTCCCTAATTCCCAGCAAATTTGCCGCATTCAGGCCATCTCTGAATTTCTGCAAGCCCAGCGTTGAGGCCACCCCTTGCCTGCAGAGCTGCCAAGCCTCCTCCCAAACCTCCTTGCCAACTCCTGCCAAACCTGGCCGAAGCCCAGAGGCCCCAGGGGAAGAGTTTTGAAGAAGTTCCACACCGAGGTGCAGCTGGAGGGAGCCGGGAGCACCCCGAGAGCGCCTTGGCAGTGCCAACAGAGCCACCGGCGATGCCACACACACAGCCCTGCTCTGAGGCTGGGCACGGAGATGCTCACACGTGGCCTCAAGCTGCCATCTAGTGTTTTCCACACGGATCCTGCTGCCAGAGCCAAGGAAAAGCAGCCCGGAGCTGGATTTGGCGGCAGCTCCAACAGGACCCCGAGAGCAGCCGGGCAGGAGGGGGCTGCTGGCTGCCAGCATCAGGAATCTCTGATATTGAAGTTACGGAATTGTCCAGATTGGATTTTAGCTCTGCTGGGTTAGTGCCATATTCTGAGGAAGCAGAGCATCCAGAGCTTAAAAGTGTTTATAAAAATCAGCAATTTTAGAAATAGCAAGATTAAATCAGTCCAAACAAAAAAGGTCCGCTCTGATCACGGCAGGCCGAGCGGGGATGGTGTCACATAAACAGGGAAGGGGTGGCCACAGTGCTCGTTGGGAGTCAGATGGAGCTGCCAAAGACAATAATAAGGTTATTTCTCCCCTTGAGAATCCCAGGGTTTGGCCCCAAAGCAGATGCAGGTGGCACCTTGGGATGCATCCCCCATGTCCTGCTGGAGCTGCCTCTGGGGTGGGAGAGAGGAGACTGAACAGAAGGGTCAGCAGCATCCCCAGCACAGGGAATGGGATGGGATGCACAGAGCTGGGCTGGCATCAAAAAGCTCTGGCCACCTTCAGCCCCATCTGGGCTTAACCAGCCTGGCCTGAGGGAGCCACAAAACACAGCAGCTTCGGGCAAACAGCCTTTCCTGCCTCCTTCTGAGCTTCCATTTGTTAAATTCCCTTTCCAAACGGAGACGTCAGGTGGTGAATTCTCCCTGGCCCCTTTGGAGTCCCAGATTACTCGTGCTCTGAAGCCACAGTGGTTTGTCTGTTTTGTAAACCAGGGCCCCTCCTGCTGCTCCAGCACGCCCTCCCTCCCTCCCTCCCGGCGCTGAAATCCAAGCCCTTCCCACCGAACAGAAGCTCCATTCATTCCCTGGCAGCTCAACCCCTTCCAGAATCCCCCTGGGCAGACTCTGAGGTTGGTGTGGACAGAGGCTCCCAGGTGAGGCTGGCACAGATCTTTTTGGATGGGATGCTTTGCCCTCCACCCTGGAATGACGTGGGATCCCTCCATGGGCTCTGCTGCTGCACCCTGTGCTCGGTGGGGACAGAAACATCACAGCAGCCACCCCTGTGTCACCAAATGAGCATGCACCAGGACATGGATGGGCTTGGAGCAACCTGGTCCTGAAGAGCATCGATGTTTTATGAAAATCAGATTATTTATTATCTCCAGTTCACACTTCAACTTCTCATTGCCCTTGTAAGAATTCCCTGCAGGAGCCAGCAGGTTTGGTGGAATTCTCCTCCTCCTGGCCCTCCCCACCTATCCCATCACCCCCTCCAGGCCTGGCAGCATCAGAGGTGGCTCAGTGTCTCTGGGCCATGACCTGAGCGTTCAGCATGCGAGGCTGAGCCCCACACTATCCCAAATGCATCCCAGATAACGGGAGAGTCCAGCAGGGTCCAGCCTTGTGGGGCTGCTGGAGCAGCACCTCAGGATAACCCTTCACTGAGCAGAAAAGTTTGGATTTGGGGGATATTTCTCTTTGAGGCCTTTCCACTGATTTTTTGGTTAATCCTGCTCCTCAGGAAGGTGTAACACCACCTTACCCTAAACCAGGTTGCTCCAAGCCCCGTCCAACCTGGGCTTGAACACTTCCAAGGATGGGGCAGCCCCAGCTGGTGGATGCAGGAGCATCACCCAGTCACACCCCAACCTCACAGGGAGGCTCTTTGCACAAATAAAAAAGAAGGGACTGGCTTAAATGAAATGGCTCATCTCACTCTGACAAACTCAACTGCAAGAACCATGTGAGTTCAGCAAAAAAAAATCTGCTCCCTGCACAACACAAACACAAACAACCCCCGGAGCAGATGGGAGCAGCTGGCTGGGAAAATTGGTACTAATTGTTGCTTTGCTGGAGAATTCACAGCCTCAGCTCTGAGCAGCTCCCGGAGCAGGGAGAGCTCCCAGGAATGAGGGGATCAGCTCTGGTTGGGGTTTTGGGAAGGAAAAGAGGCTGGGGGTGATGGGCTGAACCCTAAAAGTGGCAATGCCAAGGCACAAGGAGGACCTGTAGTGACCCAGGCCATGGTGCCATCACCACCCAGGTGCCTCTCGGTGGTAAATTTGACTGATTTGATCCCGGTGACACTTGGAACTGCATCTTCTCAGGCAAATATTGGACAAATTCAAACCTTTCCTCTCCTGCCTTGGCCCAGATGGAGAATGGAGACAGCCTCTTTGAATTCCATGGATCGTGGTCCCCAGGGAATGGTCACAGCACAGAGACTGCCAGGATTCAAGGAGCTCTGAGGCACAGGGTGGGGTTGTTGGGATGTCCCTTCCAACTCAGGATGTTCCAGGATGCTCTGACTCTCTGATTTAGCCTAGAGGAGCCCTCAGCACAGGGTTTCATGTCCCAGATCATCTTTAAACAGGATTAAAAGGCATTTCCAAAGTTTCTCTCTGTCCCACAGTGAGTATCAACCCCACCAGGCTGTAAATGCTGCAGCAGAGCCGTGCCTGGCTCTGCTCGTCCTGCACCAACCCCTGGCATTTGCAGGGAGCCTCTGCCCAACCCTGCCCTTCCCAAAGCTTCACTCAGTTCTCAAAATGCAGAAATCTCTGCCCAATCTGCCCTATTATCCCCCATCCCAGCTTCAGCTTTCCAAGGTGGAAAACCCATGTGAAAGAGGCAGTGAAATCACCCCGGCTCCTGTCACTTTCCAGGCTGAGCCAGGAGCTGAGAGCTGAAAAACCTGGAGAAGTTCAGCCTCTCCAGCAGCATTTTCATGCTCAAGTGGAGCCACTGGAGCTCAGGAGAGGGAGATATTATGGCCTAATGCAAACAGCACTGAGAAGACTGAACATAATTAAGGCCCTAATGACAAATGTTGGACTTGGCTTTAAGCTGCCAAAAAAAATCTCCTTCCTAACATCCCTGCAGAGGGATAAAACGCTGAGCAAACCTGGGGGGAAAAGAGAAGATAGCTCTTTTCATTGCCCAGACTGATTTATGCTCTTCAAACAGCATCACACGCTGTCGCTGACAATTTCATGCTGAGTTACTCCCGCTGCCTCCCCGCCAGAGCCGTACCTGCAGATGGGAAGGAGGTTTGGTGTGCCTGCAAAAGAAGAGAGGGAATATTTCTAGCTGACAGCTTGTTTTCTTTGGTCAATGCGTGGAAGGGTTTGAGTTCATTATTTCATGTCTAGGCTCGGTTCCCAGCCACCAAAGGCAAAGCTGGAGTCAGGGGTTAGACAGAAACCCAAAGGCTTTTCCCAAATTTGCCTGAGCAAGTGAGCAAGATGAGCCTGGGGACATGGAAATGAGTTAATTGCTGTAATCTGAGTCCTGGAGAACATTTTAATTGGGTTGCAAAGGCGAATTCAATGCTTTAAAGCCCTTTTGGAGCCAAAAACCTTGAGGTACCGGGCACCCATGGGTGCTCTGCTGGGACTGAGCCCCGAGGGAGGAGATTCAGGAGGGAGTGGGTGAGGAGGAGGATGAAGAGCAGGTGGAGGAAGCACAGGAGCAGCAGCTGGGATGTGGCTGAGGGGTACCTCCAGCTCCCAGCCCTGCCAGGGCTGTGCTCAGGGAGCTCAGCCTGGCCTGGGGTGCAGTGCCCTCACCCTCACCTCACCTGCCTCATATCCATTCATGATTTAGGATTAGTTTTGGCTCCAGTCAGGGAGTCTGGAGCTGTAACCTGAGCTGCAATAGCACAGGGCAAGAGCCTGTGTCAAGAACAGCACTGAAGGAATAACGTTTTCTTCAGGTGGCGATGCAGAAAGCACAGGCTGGGTTTGAGAGAGGGTTTGAGGGGTCGGGTACCTCCTGTTCAACACCCAACTGATGGACACTGGTGCGACTCAGCTCCTTAAAGTTTTTTTTGGTGCTGTCTCCGTGACACAAAGGCTGCTTGGACAGGGCAATCCCTTGCAAGGAGGAGCTGGAGAACATTTGAATTCTCATTTGCCCTCCTGCCTCCCCCTGGGGGTCTGCAAAGAGCCAGCAAAGCCTTTCGGGGGGCTGAGAGCCAGAAAAGCCTTTCGGGGGGCTGAGAGCTAGCAAAGCTTTTTGGGATGCTGAGAGCAGCATGGGCAGGGTGCTCGGGGTGCCTTGTCCAAAGGCCTGCCCTGCATCTCCACAGACATGTCAGAGGATGCTCTTTGCTGTCACCGCTGAAAAATCTTGTAGCGGGTTCAGGACGTCACTCCTGGGCTGTGTAAACAGCTTGGAAAGGTCAGGGCAGGGAAAACACACATTGCCAGGACAGCTGGGCTGCGTGGATGGAATGCAGAAACGGGGAGCTCACGGAGCACTGTCACCTCAGCAGGACAAGGCAGGGACAAGAGCCACAAGATTTGTGCAGCTTGATCCCAGGGACACTTGGAACCACGTCTTTTGTGGCAAATATTGGACAAATTCAAACCTTTCCTCTCCTGCCTTGGCCCAGATGGAGAATGGAGACAGCCTCTTTGAATTCCATGGATCGTGGTCCCCAGGGAATGGTCACAGCACAGAGACTGCCAGGATTCAAGGAGCTCTGAGGCACAGGGTGGGGTTGTCGTGCTGCAGGGACAGGTCAGCTCCTGGCACCTGCTGAGCTGAGCTCTCCTGCAGCTTCTGAGGGCTCTGCAAGGTGAGTCTGAGGTTCCAACACGAGCAGACCCAGCTGCTGGGCTCATCCTTCTCCGCTGTTCCTGTTCTTGTTCCTTGGGTCCCCATCCCAAGGACGCTCCTCACATCCCTCCCTCTCAGAGGGTTTTGTGTTTGCCTTTGCTCAAACCCACAACTGTCACTGTGTCCACATTCGCAGCCCTGATGCTTTTGCTTTCCAGGAACATTTGTGTTTTGGTGTCTCCACCAGTTTTGGTGTTTTCCAGTGGCTGGGTGTGGAAATCAGCTGTTGGCAAACCCTTCCTGTGCTGGAGCTGGGCTGGCTCTGCCTCTCCAGTGCCAGGCTCCCCATGGATTCACACCCAAACCTCCCCAAACCTCCCAGGAATCAGTGGCAGGCAGACAGGTTAGCTGGAAGTTGCCTGAAAATTGGAATTCTCATGGATGCTAAGCTGGGACTGACATCTCCTGCTCATCCCATTCATCAGCTTCCAAAAATAAACAGTCCCTGCTCAGTATGAGCAAGAAGAGTCCAGCCTGGGATGTGGCTGAGCTGGGACAAATCCATTCCCAATGCTGTCTGTGAGGATTTTGGGACTCGTGGCAGCAACAGACAGCAGCAGGACAGAGGAGAGGTCATTTGGAGGCATCCAGGAGGCATTTCCCTTCTCTCCAGGGATCACCAAGGCCCAACCAAGCCCAGGAGAGCAATAAAGAAAAAGTCCATCTGGCCAACACCCTTCTTCTGATTCAGAATGGGAAATAAAACTCCAGAAAAGGAGCTTTTTCTCTGGGTTTTTTTTCCTTTTTTTTTTTTTTGAGCAGCCAGTAGGGCCTTCATATTTTCCCACTGACATCACCCAGCATGGTTTGAATCTGCAGTGACTGGTAAAGCCTCAAAGGCATAATTGCAGTTGTCTTAGGAAAGTGAAATCATCTGGTGCTCCCAAGATCCCCTCCCCCTCTGCTTTTTTTCCTCTTCTTTTCTTTCTTTACCTCCCCCCCCCACCCTTTTAATGTTTCTCACTCAGCTTCCAGATGTTTCCTGAGGAAAAAAAGAAGGAGAACAAGAGGCAAAGCGAGGCCCAGAGCAGGATGCTGGAGTGGGAAAGGCCACGTGGCAGTGGGAGCTTCCCAGCCAAAGCAGGGGAGTGCTGGGAGGTGCAGCCTGGCTTTGGGGCAGCCCAGGCTGCTGGGACAGGGAGATCTGGCTGGACACTCCCTCATCCCATCCCAATCTCACTGGGAGTTGCCCCAGCCTCTCCAAGGTCCAGAAAGGAGCTGAGCGAGGTGTGCTGAGCACCAACACAGCCCCGGGCACAGGCAGCCTCCACATTTGGGGGAATTCCAGAGCCAGGCAGGACTTTTTGCAACCCTAAAATTCAGAGCTGACCCCGTATCAAAGCGGTGACTCCGACACAGCTTCTCCAGCTCCTTCCTGAGCTCTGAGCACTCTCAGCACTTCCATAAATCCCCATTTCTCTGGATTTCCAATGGTTTTGGGGAGGCAATTCCAGCTGCTCACAGCCCTTGGGGTTAAGGGATGAGTTTGTCCCTCACATGGGGCATTTGCATCAGTCTTAAAGCCCCCGAAGAGCTGCAGGCATCCAAAACCCCACAACCCTCACAGAGAAAAGCTCACACCACAGTTTAGGCAAGCCCAGCCTAGGCCTGGTTTCACTTAGGGCTATAATTTACGGAGCTGGCGTGGAGCAGGGTGACACAAACTCCAAAGGAGATGCCTGGAACTCTGCCTGCCCTGCACCGAGCTCCCTTTCCTTGGAGAAAGGCAAGGAGGAGCCACACCCTGCTGGAAACGTCTCTTCCTGCACGAGCTCTGCTGAGCTGGGAGCGGAAAAGCCGCATTCCCAGAGGTCAGGAATAAACCTGAGGCTGGGGATATCCCTCAGGGATAAACCTGGGGCAGGCTGAACAATCCCCACCTCCTGCCCTGCCATGGGAGGAGAAGCCACCAAGGAGGTGGCGAGGGGTGGGTTCAGACCCTGAGGAGGGCAAGACCAGCCTTCCCTCCCCACCCAGCAGAGAAATCCCATTTCAGTGCTCCCCTGGAGCTTTGAGGGGGCTGTCAGAACCCCATGGGACAGGAATGACCTTCCCTGTGAGCTGGAAGGGCAAAGGATGCTCCTACATGGGGTGCTGCAGCCCCAGGAGGCCACCACGATGACAGCACTGGGCCAGTGGGTCCGGAACAGTTGCCAGGGAACCAGGCAGGTCCAGTTCGCCAGAAAGGAATCCAGCGATTCCCAGGAATTCGAGAGCCTGCTGAACCAGTAGCACGAGGGGGTGGGAAGGGACGCAGCCAGCCAAGGATTGTGGAGAGTCTGGGTCAAAAGCATCTCTGAATCAACTTGAAGACCTCAAAATGAAGTCATGTCCACTGTCTTCAGAGCCTCAGGCTCCTGATAGTGAGGGGGCGGTTTCCAGGCTCCTGTTGGGAGCACAAACAGCTCAGCCAAACCTGTTCCAGATGTTCTGCCCTTGCTGGAGAGGAGGAACCATGACTGCAAGCGCCTGGGTGTAGTTCAGGGTTGGTTTAGAACCAGCAGCGAGGGGGATGTCCCATCTCCCTGCCCAGAACAAAGCTGGAGGGGGGTGAGCTGTGCAAAATCGTTGGGTTTGTGCTTCCCAGTGCAGGCACAGAAGGGGTTAATGGAATCCCATGGGAACGCATCCCATCTGTGGCCCGGGGGGGCTCCTGCTTCATCCTCGGGCAGGGTCTGAAGGGTTTCCCCACCCTCAGCACACTGTGCAGCATTCCCAGAGGGACAGAATTCCAGCTCCACCCAGGGCAGGAACCAGACGGGGCCAGAGGAGCCGGAGTCAGGAGGGGAAATTTGGCCTCTGGGGAGAGTGGGGAAGGGGAAAGGGAAGGGCAGACCGTTGGTGGGAGCCTCGAGTGATGGGGGATGCGGGATGGGAGATAGGGGATGCAGGATGGGGAATGTGGGATACGGGATGTGGGATGCAGGATACGGAATGGGGGATATGGGATGGGGAATGGGGAATGGGGGATATGGGATGGGGAATGGGGAATGTGGGGTGCAGGATACGGGATGTGGGATGCAGGGGGCGGGATGCAGGATATGGAATGGGGGATATGGGATGGGGAATGGGGAATGTGGGATGCAGGATATGGGATGTGGGATGCAGGGGGTGGGATGCAGGATATGGAATGGGGGATATGGGATGGGGAATGGGGAATGTGGGATGCAGGATACGGGATGTGGGATGCAGGATGGGGAATGTGGGATGCGGATGCAGGGTGTGGGATGCGAGGGCGGGATGTGAGGTGGGGGATGCGGGGTGCGGGGCCCAGGATGGGGGATATGGGATGGGGGATGCAGGATGGGGAATACGGGATGCAGGGTGCGGGATGCGGATGCGGGGGCGGTACCCACGGCCGGCCGTTGCCATGGGGACGTGCGGACGCAGCCGCGGTGCGCGGGGGATGCGCGGGGCTCGGGCGCCACCCGGTGGGGCCGCGGGGGCATCGCAGAGGCACCTCCGGGGTCCCCCCGACGACCCCCAAACCCCCCGGGAATGGCTCCGCGGTATCCCGGGCCGAGATAGCCCCACAAAATCCCGAGGGATTCCCACAGAATCCCGGACCCCGCCGTTTGCAAGCTGGGCTTTCACGGCAGCTGCTTCCCCACCCAGTGCAAGGGCGGAGCAGCAGAGTTAAGGGAATTTTTTCGTCTTTCCCGGCCTTGCTGAAGCCAGCGGGAATGTGCGGAGCCGGTTTAAAAGCCTTCCTTCCTCGCGTGATCCCGATGTCCTGTTAACAAGCCACAGCCTTCCTCCCACCCACCCCAACACTGCTTTAATAGGGGCAAGCTGGGACTCATTAGCACTGGGAAATGAAGGTGGTCACTGGGAACTTCCCGAGAAACCCGTCCATCCCACTGCCTTCTGATCCTGCTTCCCAGCGCTGGTTTCCATAAGCTTATCCCTTTCAGATCATGCAAATCCTGTGCACGCAGCAGGCCCAGGGAGGTTCCCAGGTTGATGTGCTGGATTTTCCTTTCGGGTTGGATTTTTCCCATGGGAAAAAGGAAAATGATCTTTATTCAGCATAGAACCTCTACACAGACACACACACACACACACACACACACACACTCCTGGCCTCAAGGGTGCTGGAACCAAAAGTGTGGGAGAGGGGCTCTGTGCAGCACCAGGCACCAAAATGGAATCTCTCAGCAGAGCAGAGAGAATTCGGGACGTTCAGAGCTGTTGTAGGCAAAGATCCACAGCTGGAATTGTGAAATCTCACAGGTGGGAGAGAACTGGGTGTGCATTAAGGGGAGGGGAATGGCGGATTTTGGAGCTCTCAAGCAGAAGCCGAGCTGCAAACAGAGCAGGGGAGTTGTACGTTTTGATAAAATGAAGTGGAAAATCTCAAAAGATGCAACTCAAAAAGAGCCAAGAGGCAGAGCCACGGATTAGGAGTGCTCCTGCAAGTGGAATGTTCAGAGCAGGAAAAATGAGGACGAGACCACAAAAAAAAAAAAAAAAAAGAATTCCCGAACTAAATATTTGAGTTTGGAGAGTAGGAGGGGGGTGTGGAAAAAGAGGAACTCCCTCGTGGCTGGAGCAAAAATCCTGGGATCGGAAAGGTCCTGGAGATGCGTGGAAGAGCAGGGGATGCTCCGGGAGCCGGGTGAGCGCACTGGGGGGAGCAAGAGAGCCGGGAGCAGCCCAGGTGGGTGACAAATCCAGCACCAGGCCCGCTCCGGGCTGGTCTTTGCTCCCTCCGGCCCGTGACAAGGGACACAGCCGTGTCACACCGCTGGGACTCTCCCCTGTGCCCAGCTCCGGGCTCCAAAGCCCTTGTGCTGTTTTCTGCTCACGCAGGGATCTGAAAACTCCTCTCTCTGCCCCGTTCCCCCTCAGACCCTTTGTCCCAGCTCTCTGCTCAGCCCCTCCACCAGTCCTCGCCTTCGGGTGGCTGCCCAGGTGTCCTGGCTGGCCCCAGGGTCCCCGGGCCGAGCAGGGATGGAGAACTGCTCCAGTGGGACAGACCCAGCAGGGCCTGCCCTGCCCAGGCTCAGGGATTCCCAGCCCTCTGAGCCAGGGCTTGCTGTGCTGATGCTCAGGCAGAAGGAGTCCCCAGCCTCTCGGTTCTCTCCTTAGGACCCAGATTTTGGCTCCTCAAAAACCACTTTTCTAAAACTCTATAAATAAATCCCATTCTGCGTGCTTGAGTTAACATTAGCCTGAAAAGCACCCTCCTTATAGCTCATGTCAGGCAAACAAGACAGGCTTGATAAGTGGAGAGAGTGATTTATAAAGGCACCATATGGGAGCTTGTCTAAGAATCATAATTGATTAGTGAGCTGCAGAAATACTGCCGTGGTGCAGACACCGAATCCCTCTGAGGCTCGGCTCCTCCGAGGGGCCTGGCACCCATTCCAACATGAAAAACACCCTCCATCCTCACCCTGGTGGCAGCAAAATTCCCTGAGGGGTTTCTCAGCCCTGTCACACCTTTCAGTGACTCTGGGAGCATCCTGAGAGCTCGAGGATGCACCCGAGGATAGCAGGGGTGGGTGTGAGTGCAGCCGTCCATCTGCCAAGTCCTTGGATTTTCCCGGTGCTCCAGGAGGAACTCCTGGCCTGGGATCTGTCTGGACACTGCAGGCAGGTCGCAGGCCGTGGGGATTCTCATGGCAAGAGCTCCCAGCGCTGACAGACAGTCCCAGGCATGCAAGGAGGGGAGGAAAACACCCTGGATTCCCTCTTCACTGGGGATTTGGGGCTCAGCGAGAGGCAAGAGGATCCCTCAGCACACGGAGTGCTCAGGACACGTTGGATTTGTTCCCCACCACGTTGCAGCTTGCCCAGGGCTGTTCTGAGTCCCAGCATGAAGCTTTGGGTGCTGTCTGTGCATAGAAAGGGTCCTTACAGGCTTGTGGCCTCACTGTGTCGCTGGGCAAGAAGGGAGACATAAAATACTCAATTTAGAGCGCGTGCCAAAAATCCCTGCTCCTAGCAGCAGGCAGCACCCAGTGCCCATTAGCCGAGAGTTGTTGAGTTAATTAGAAATGTATATTTGATACCGGGGCCCCGCACGCCGCTAAGGTTTAATAATTGATTTGTAATTTATTTGCCCATTAATTCTTCCTGTTTCAGAGCCAAGCCAGCAGCTCGTGCAGGCTCGTCCATCATCCTGGGCAGTGGCAGCAGCACAGCAGCTCCTGCTCCCCCTGAGCTGTCGGGGGTGACAGACTGGAGCCTCGTGCAGGCTGTAATTAGTTACTGCCTGCAGAAGCTTTTTATAGGAGCTGCGTGTGCCTCTCGAGGAAGATTAACAAAGGGTTCCTTTCCCGGGGACTCGGGCCGCGTGTCAGCACGAGCAGGGCTCCAGGAGTTATTGATTCCCTTTCCATAAGGTTTGCATTTCCAAGGTAAGTGATTTGGCTCGTACAGGCAGCGGGTCCCAGGGCTCCATCCATCACGGCGCAGCAACGGGGCTGACCCAAGCACCGGCAGCAGGTTCAGCTTTAAACACAGCCTGCAACACTTTCCCTCATTGCCACCATTTATTATGACAGGGAGAAGGGTTTCCAAGGTGCCCGTTCCCTGTTAATCAGAGGGAAAACATAATTACAGCCCCCGAGACCCCCACTCGTTTCTGCTGTCACGGGATCAGGGGTTCATTCCTGTCTGCTCGCTCCTTTTATTTGCTGTCTGTTTTCTGAAATTTCAGGGCTGTGTCTGAGGTGGAGTTTTCAGAGCCCCTGTTACCTTCCAGAGGGAAACAGAGTTCCCCAGATGCCTGGGAGATCCCAAGGTCCTGGAAAGCAGGGACAGCCTGGATGGACCAGAGGACACCGAGACACCCACGGGCAGCAGGCCAAGCAGGCAAATCCCAGCAGGGTGGGAAAGGCCCTGACAATGACAGTTGGCAAGCAGGAAAATGCTGTGAATAGTCAAAAAGGACATTTCACAGAGGTGGAAATCCCGTTTTTAATGAGGAAAACATGGCCCACACTCTCAGTAGGAAGGAGAGCCCTGGGCCTGCCCAGTGCTGACTCCCCTCTCATCCCAGCAATCCTCATCCTCTTCCACCTCAGGAAACCTCTGGCTGTCAGAACATGCCCTGATAGAGGAATAAGGATGGGGAAAGTGGGTTGGAATGGGGCAGGAATGGCAGCTCCCCACATGGGCATGGCAGAGACAAGACAAAGGCCTCCAGGAAGGTTGGGAGGCCCAGGGACAATTTTGGCAGGAGGGAGGCCACAGAACAAACCAATCTTCATGTGTGAAATCCCACATGGAGCCGCTGCTATAAATAAGGTTGATGGATTGATGGTCATAAATCATAACCCCGCTGACACCCCAGAGCTCTCAGAGGCAGCAGGGATGCTCATGGGGCTGGTTCTGGTCCCTTGGCAGCGGCAGGAGAGAGATTAGTCATTCCCTGTGTTTCCCGAAACCACCTCCTCCCTCCCCCATGGGACGAGGGCTCGAAGAGAAGGATGGATTGAATCTCCTTGGGAAGGAGATTTTTTAATCATGGGGGTCCCCAGATTTGCAGAATCAAGCCCTTGTAACCCCAGGAAAATGGTGCTTTCAGCTTGTTTTGGGCAGAAAAAAACAAGAATCCAAATCCTCTTCCTTTGAGGTTAAACCTCTTATTGACATGGAGCTGAGCTCTGGAGCAGATCAGAGGGGACAGAGCTCCCACCACAGCCAGGATCGCCCTCAGCCTCAGTGAGAAACACTCCAGAATAAAAGCCATGGAGCAGGATCAGCCCAGGATCAGCTCCCATCTTCCTGGGGATGATCCTCTGGGAGCACAGACCCCACCCAGGGCTCTCCGTACAACCTGGTTTAGGGGTGACAACCTGGGGCAGCACAAAAGCACCTGGTTCCTTTGTCTGATCTCTCTGTAACTTCCCTGACTCCAGAATTGCTCCTGATTTGCATCCCTGGGAAGATAGAAGAGTTTTCCCTGGATAAAGCCCCTCAGCAAAACCCAACACCCCCAGCACCACCCCCAGCCAGCACCAGTCTGGAGCTTGCCCCCACTCCTTCAACCCCTTCAAAACCTTTTCCATAAACACACTTTCCTTAAAATTCCCACTCTTCTGGGCATAAATCCTTCCCCTCCCTTCCATGCTGCTGGAAGTTCGCTACCGGCCATATATTTTTAGATTTTAAAAATGTCACCCTCAAGTGCTCCGAGCGCACGTAAGGACCGTAAGAAACAAACCCACAGAGACTCGCTGTCAATAACCAGCCTCAGATGGGCTCCCTGCAGCCCTGGCACGGTAAATTACAGCCTTTCCCCCCCGCAAATGATGGCTGGCTGCTTATTATGGGCTTTCATCTTTATTGCCTCGTCAGGTGGAATGGTTGGAGTGACAACAGCAAATAGCCAGCCACAAATTGTGTCTGCTGCCAGCCTTGCTGCTCGTCTGCAGGCTGAGGGGCTCAGAGAGCCTCCAGAATCCTGCAGGGATGCTGGGATGGGCTGTCCACAGTCCAGGCAGTCCAGGGGGAATTCCTAAATCCCAGTGTGAGGATGCCCTGGGCAGCTGGCCCTAATTCACCCTCTCACCCCACTACAAATTGTTCTTCGCTGGGAGCCTCCCATATCAGATCCCAGTGAATCCACAGCTGGCTGGATGTACAGATGGCTCTGGAATTGGGGAATGTTTCCTGGGGATCCTTTCACTACCACAAATTGTCCCCCAAGTGTCTCTGCTGCCACCAGGACAGTCTGATCTGTGCCTGGACACGTGGGGCTGCGCCAGGTCAGAGTCAAAAACTGGCTGCCCTGAGCTGTTGTGGCTTTGAAACTCGTGGTGAGCACTTCCATAGGGCTGGGAGGAACCTCCTGTCAACGATCCTGTTCCAAGAGGGCCAGGCAGAGAGCTTGGGAAGGCAGAGGAGAGGTGGGAATTTCCAGCAGAGGAAGGTGGCACAGGCAGGTGGTGCCCTGGAAAGAACCAAGAAAATCGATCAGCACATAAAGACCAGAGCCTTCCAGGCAGGGGTTAATCCCGGGGGGCTTTGGGGACCCACCCCCACCCTGCAGCCAGCAGGAAATCGAGCCATAAGGAGGGAAACAATCCCGGAGCAGGAACAGACAGGCCGGAGCAAGCTTTTCTCATCCGACCGGAGCCCGACGGGAGGATCCGGTTTCAGGATTAGGAAACGTCCCGGGAGCGCCCAGGAGCCCACGGGCCGAGGTGGCTGCTCGGGCAGGAGCTGGGAGGGGTCACGGAGGGTGATGGACACACGGGAGCAGCCCTGGCACCCTGGCCCTGTCACCTCCCTCTCACCTGGAGAGCGTGGGACGGGGATGGGACAGGGATGGGGCAGGGATGGAGCAGAGTCGGGACAAGGACAAAGCAGGGTTGGGACAGGGCTGGGGCAGGAATGGGGCAGGGTTGGGACAGGGATGGGACAGGGTTGGGGCAAGGATCGCGCAGGGGTGTGACAAGGATGGGACAGGGATGGAGCAGGGATCAGGCAGTGCTGGAGCAGGACTGGGACACGGATGAAGCAGGGCTGGGGCAGGGATGGAACGAGGACGGGACAGGGCTGGAATAGGGATGATGGACTCTGGCTGGTGGCTGCACCTGGGGCAGCAGGACAGTGCTGTTCTCCTCCGCTCATCCTGTGGCGTTTCGGGATCAGAATTCATTTCCCTGGCAGCCCGGAGCTGAGGAAAGGCTTTTGCCTCGCTCTGGGCTGGTGGTGCATTGCAGGGACAAGGTTTCCTCAGTGTGCACTGTGGTATCACCCCTTCCCAGGCTCTCCCAGGACACTGGAACCCCTTCCGTGCTACAGAGATGAAGCTGCAGCTCCTGCAGCCCCTCCTGGTGACACAGAGTCCTGAGGGCCACGCCACTGTCCAAGGATGTGCTCTATCCCTTCCCCTCTCCCTGGCAAGCAGGAAAATGTTTTGGATAGTCAAGAAGGACATTTCACAGAGGTGGAAATCCCGTTTTTAATAAAGAAATTATGGCCCAATATATTAGGAAGGAGAGCCCTGGGCCTGCCCAGTGCTGACTCCCCTCTCATC
>NW_024582065.1:7307994-7365319 GCF_017639235.1 Corvus kubaryi | reverse complement strand
ATAGAGGAATAAGGATGGGGAAAGTGGGTTGGAATGGGGCAGGAATGCCAATCACTCTCCGTCCACAACCAGGACGAGTGGGAAGCAGCCCCCTGAGTGGGCAGGAAGGAGCTGGGAGCCCCAGGAAGAGACTCCAGCCTGAAAAGTTCACCCAGGAGCACTCTCAGAGAGTCACAGAAGAACCCTCCAGGCTGGGGAAGAACTTTGAGATCCAACCAGGAAAGGTCCAACCTTTCCTTGCTCCAATCCTGACTTGCTGGCCAGCCTTGAGCCAGAAAATTCCCCGTCCATCCTTCGGCTCTCTCCAGCTCTCCAGTGAACTCCCACAAAAACAGGGCTGCTCTTCTTACAAGGCAGGAGGCTTTTACGTTATAAATTAAAAGGCCCAGACAAAATGAACCCTGAGAGCTGAGTCCTCAGGAACCACAATGACTCAAACTCCAGCTTTTCACAAGGAAACAAATCCAATGCCCTGGCTGCTTTAATCATCAGGCTCTCCTACCTTTACCATCACCCCAGCAAACACTTGTGTCTTCATTCAGTGCTCTCCAGCCTGATAACCCCCACAAAAGAAACCCAGCAGAAAGCCTGGCTGACAGCTCCAGCGAATTTCCATCTGACCCTCCCCTTGGGTTTTGGGGTGAGTGTTGAGTGAATGAGCTTTAAAAGCATCTTTTCATTTCGCAGAGACTCGCCGAGCCAAGAATCATACCTCACTCTGTCGGAGGAAAAACAAGATGTGGGCTTTGAGCAGTTGGGCTGCGCTGGAGCCCGGTGTGGAAAATCTTCCCTCCAAAGCCAAACAAGGTTTCACTGCCAGTGTTGTAAGGCAGAGAGATGCAAAATTTTTGTGGCCGATATTTCTCACCCGCACCTTGGGATCTGGGGCTCTTTGGAAATGAAAAACCCTCGCTGAGGCGATGCTTTAAATGAGGATTTGTTAACCCTTGGTCAGGCTGCGAGGGAAGAGCAGGCACGGGTATCCAGTGAGGGGGAAATGAGTGAGTTAAAATGAGTTAAAATGAGTTAAAATTAGTAAGGTACAAGGCTTGGGCTGTTGGTCTGCACAACTCACCTCAGCAGGAAATTTCTGAGTCAGGACAGGAATTTTAGGGTCAGGACAGAAATTCCAGAGCCGAGGCAAGGAGGAAGGAAGGAGATGGAAGCGATTGAGAGCAAAGCATCTTTCAGGGCCAGAAAACCGCTCAGATTTTGGGCACTGTGGAGTGAGAGAGGCAGAGCTTCGCTTCCTCGTCTTCTCAGCCTTGCAGGGTGAAGGCAAAAGAGAATAAACAAAAAACAAAACCCCTCAAAAATCAAAAACAAACCCCACAATTATTTTTTTTTTCTACAGATTTTTTTCATTCCACCCCCTGTTCTGGACAGGGGAACGGGACCTGGGTAGAGGGAGAAGGAATTGGGCAGGGGAGTGGGCATCCCGGGAAGGGGACGGGAATCCCAGGAAGGGGAGGGGGATCCCGGGAAAAGGAGTGGGATCCCGGGCCGGGGAGCGGGATTCGGGGCCGGGGAAGGGCATCCCGGGCCGGGGAAGGGCATCCCGGGCAGGGCTCGCTGCGGTCGGGAGATGGCAGCAGCACTTTGCTCTTCGCTCGGACGGGCCAGGCCGGCCCCCGGGGGCTCCCGAGGCGCTGCCCCCAGTCCCGGTGGGATCAGCCCCGCTCCGGGAGCCCTGGAGCTGCTCGGCCGCGCTCACCCACGCTGGCTTCCAGAACAAGAACCGCCCAGCACTTCCCAGCCCAAAATCCCACCTGGAAACGCCTGGAGCGCAATTCCCACCCCGCCCTGGGGAGCTGGGGATGGAGGGGGAAGCGCTGGGGCATGGGAGAGGATCAGCTGAACTCCCAAATTTTATTTGGAACAGAGTCTGAACCTGAAATCCAGGTCCTCTGAGCTCTCCCGGTGCTCCCGTCCGCTCCCGTTTCCACCCACACAGGGCGAGCCCGGGACGTGCCTGGGGCTGGGTGTCTCTCGGGCTCGGTGGTGCCGTGGGGACATCCATGGAAACGTCACTCGGAAAATGCTGCAGGAGGCCAAGGTGCCCTCCGTGGCCCCGGGGCGGGGGGAGGCGGCCCCGAGGGGGCACGGCGGGACCCTGAGCCCGGCCCCGGGGCCAGCTGGGGTGAAAAGGCTGCTTGAGAGAGGTCAGGAGGAGAAAACCGACCTGCTTTTCTTTGGCAATTATGAAGTGACAAATTACCAGCGAAAGAGCTCATCTGTCTGTATTTGTTTGGAGAGTCCCCTGCTCGCCGCGGACCTGAGGCACGGAGAGGGCCGGGATCACAGCCCTTCTCTTAAGGATTTCCAAACACTCTGCTGACACCCCACTCCATCTCTGTCAGCGCCGGGAATGCTCAGGAATTAAGCGGTGCCCTTCCAAAAGCAAACCCTGCACCCCCAACTCAGCATCTCCTACTCTCCATCCCCTCCAGCGGCCGGAGCCCCAGGAATGGCGTTTTGCAGGGGAAGCTGGAGTCCCCCTCCTGATCCCACGTCTCCAAGAGCTCAGGATTTAAGGAATTGTGGTGTTCCTGATAAAGCAGAGAGCCCCGGAGCCCTTTGTGTGCCGATGTCTCCACGCTGCTCCCAGGGCAAGGGTGAATCCCGCGCACGCCCAGCCCGGAGACACAACAAAAGCCCGGAGCCATGGCATGGGTGAGAGGTTTAATTGCATTACAATCATCGGCTGGTATCAAGGAATCAGGAGGAGAGTCAAAACAGGCACTTTGATCCCTGCAGAAGCTGGAAAAACAGCAACGGCTTGGCCAAGGTGCAAAATTCCTCCTCCTCCCTCGCCGGCAGCAGAGGAGGGAGAGCAGAGCCCTTCCCCAGGTTTGGGGGTCTGGGGGTGCCCCCCAAGTAGAAAACACAGCAGGAACCAAACACAAGATTAAAAAAACCCACCAAAAATCAGCGGCCAGCCCGGCTTTGTTTTCCTTTCTGTTATTGGCATCGGTAAAAATAGAAGCAAACCCGATTTTCAAAGCGAAATGCGGTTTTGCAGCCAGCGGGCAGCAGTGACCCGGGCAGCCCACGGAGCATCCCGGCGCTGCCCCACAGCTCCCAGCCCGCTCCGCCCGGGAGAAGGGGGACAAAAACGCTCGGGAAGGAGGTAAATATTTACTCTCCAAACACCAAGTGCCGCCTGGAGGTTAACGAGACACACAAGCGCCCTGCGCAGCTGGAGATGGGAGCGTGGCCGGGCCGGTGCTCCCGGCTCCCTGCGGGCTCCCGAAGTGGGGCAGGAAGTGGGAATGGGCAGATTTGGGAAGCAGCAGGTAGATAACCCCTTCCCCTGCCCTCCACAAGCCTCCTGCCGGCACTTCCAGAATGAAAAGAAGATTTCATTTTTCCCAAATGAGCAAACCTGGAAGCGCGCACGGATCGGCGCTACCCGAATGGAGCCTCTGATCTTCCATCTCCACCCGCCCGGCCCCGCAGCCGCCGGGGGAGGATTTATCCCGGCTGTAAACCCAGCAGCGAGTTCAGTCTCGTTTGTACCTGGCACCAAACCCAGGTTAAGCGCAGGCCAGAGCTAAAGGCTCCCGTTCTCCCACCCCTGCTCCCAGCGCCGCTCCTGCTCCAGGAGGGCTTGGGGCTGGAAAACATCGCCCTCATCCCAAGCTGGGATGGCTGCCCAGCCCCCAAACCCCTCTGCCCCCCCAAAACTGAGCCCCCACGCTGCCCTGGTACGGGGAGAGTCCCCACCCGCAGCCCGGTGCCACCCAGGCAGGGACAGGCGGGCACTGGAGTGGCATCGCTGGGCATCCCTGCGCCACAGCGGGACCTTGTCTGCTGCAAGGGGGACCCCAGCAGGTGCGAAGGGATCGGGAAATCTCTCATGGAAAGCACCTGAGGAAAAGGGGGAAAGTCTTGGGGAGAGTTGGGGTTCGCCCGCTGCTCCTTCCTCCCAGCCAGGCTGGATTTCCTTGGATTTGCAGTGCCTTGGAATGGGGACCCTGATGGGGACAGGTCCCCCAGTGAATAACTCAAGACACACCAATAAGAACAAACGAGGACTTGGACTGGGTTATATTTTAAAATGCTCATATATTTTCTTTTTTTTTTTTTTCTCCTTTTTTTTCTTTTTCTCTTTTTTTTTTTCTTCTCATTTTTTTCCCACAATTCTAATACAATTGTTCTCAAAATACTGGCGTTTCCAGCAGCAGTTCTTTCTTTTTTTTTTCTTTTCTTTTCTTTTCTTTTTTTTAACCTTTTTTGTTGTTTTCGAAGTGAATAATAATATACGGTAGTGATTTCACAGTAAAACAGACCTGCGGGAACGCCAGAGATACGTGACAAAAGACACCCCCAGACCAGCCCTCCCCCTCCCTTCCCCTCCCCCTCCCATCCCCAAAAAAGATTTTGGAAGTGGGGGGAAAGAAAAAAAAATAAAAAGTTCATTCAAAAAAATTATTTCAAAAGAGATTTCATATAAAGCCTTTAAAACACGGTCAGAAGTTTCTCCCTCTTCTCCAGATCCCTGTGGCTGAACACTTACAGAGAGAAAGAGAGAAAAAATAGAGAGAGTTTATAACAATCTCTGTAGAAGCAACAAAACAATCCAGGAAAGAAAATATCCAAGGATACGGTAAGGGATAAAATTACATTTGTACAAAAATAGATTTTAACTTTATTGATGCTTTAGATATTTTTTCCTTATCTTTTCTCTTTTTTTTTTTTTTTTGTCATTCTAAATGTTAACGTCTTTTTTTTTTTTTTTTTAATCTGTGTATCCCATAGCCAAGGCATCCATCACTAAGTATTGGGAATTGCTAAAGCTATTCTTTACTCCAAACCGCCTGCTTCAAAGAAAAAAAACAAAACAAAACAAGAAAACAAACAAAAAAGAAGAAAAACCAAACAAAAGAGAAGAAAAACAAAACAAAAAGGCATCTTAAAATAGATGCAGTTCCTTTGTCTCGAGGAATAAAAATCCAGATTTGGCATCTGCCAATTTGGAAAGGGATTCGGATACAATGGAAGCAAAACAAGGGAAAAATAAACCAAAACAAAAAACGAGGGGGAAAAAAAAACCAACCAAAACCAACCAAACCAACCAGGAAAAAGAATTGACTTAAACCACAAAAAGCCAGGAAAAGTCTGTAATTGCTACAGTTCTCTATGTGTATAGGTGAGTGGGTATTATACAGTGTAGATATCTACAGTACATACATGGATACACACACTCATCGGCACTGATGGGGCAGCACCAGCTCCTGAGCCACGCCCCAGCCTTTTTTTTTTTGGGATCAGGAGCCCAAGCCTGTTTTTTTTGGGATCAGCCCCAGCCCAGGGCTCTCCCCGCTGCAGTGGAGGGGTCAGCAAGGCCAGTGGTCAGCGTTTCCCACATCCACCCGCCCCTAACGCCGCTCCTGGTCAGCATTCCAGCGCCAAGGGAAGCTTGGCATTCCCATGGAAGGGTTTGGGATGTGCTGGATTGGCTCAGGGTGGGATGGAACACGCACAGGCAGTGAGGGACGCCGCGGCGGCTGAAAAGCTGATGTTTGTGCTATCTTTAGAAAATTAAAGATTGTCCCACCAACAAAAAGGAATTCAAATAATAATTACAAACAGATCACCCCGAACCAAAGCAGATTTTTGCAGGAGTACTGGGAGCTGGTTCAATCCAAGTCCAAGCTCCCTAGGGAATAATGTGCCTTCTGTTTTCCTTCAGCTACGGCTCACCTCTCCACACTCAGCGTTATCACGATGAGAACGACGACGACAAAAGAAGCCCAAAGTGAAAAGAATAAAATAAAGACTCAAACTCATGCAAAGCTCGTTGCTTTAAGGCTGCTCTGGCGGATGTTCCTGGCGCACAAAAGCTTCTCCTTCCCAAGGGAAGGGTTGGGGTGAGGATGGAGGGGCTGGGCCGGGCTTTGGGGCTCAGGGAATCCCGACTCCCTTTCACCAGCTGCAAACTGAAATCCCAGGGCAAGGCGCAGCCTTTCCCAAAATCCCCTCCACCACGGGCATGGATTGGGGCTGTGCTGCTCCAGCAGGGAAACTGAGGCACGGGGATGCACGTCCTGATTGGGAGCTTGGGGCCTGTGGAGCCTCTCCCTTGGTGTTGTAAGGTCAAACGCTAACGGGGATGGGATGAAATTGGACAGGATGGAATGAAATGGGATGGGATGGGGACAGATGGGAAGAAATGGGATGGAACGTGACAGGATGAGATGGGATGGGATGGGATCTCCCACTGTGCCACCTTCCAGCCACAGCACCCAAAAGCCCTTTCTGAGCCATCCGCCAGGGACAACGTTGTCACCCACCAGCGACCAGCAGGTTGATCCCAGGGCAATATCCACCTACTTTCCCGAAGTTTTCCCTCTCTGGCAAGCAAATGCCAGGCTCCTTTCTGCTGGGAGAGCCGGGCTGGGGGCCGGGGGCTGCCTGGGGGCTGGGTGGGCTCGGGGCTCTGGGAACTGACACCTCCCCTGGGGCTGCGCCAGCCTCCCGCTGGCAGGGAACAGCCTGCTCGTGTTTCCTGGCACCCCTGCCAGATCTCATTCCTCCTGCCTCGTTTTCTTGGCAAATTCTTGCAGGGTGAAGCTGTTTAATAATATTTTCAGCGGCTTGCAGGCTGCTGGGGAAACAGAGCCAAGGCGCTGTGCCCGCCTCTGCCGATGCGCCACGTCAGGCCAGCCCCAGGGGAAGGTATCCCCTGAAATCCTGAGGGATTCTTAATTTTGGAGCTGCAGGGGATGGAGCTGGGCACTCCAGCTGCCAGCTGGGATTGACACCAGGCGGGTGGCAACGGTGTCCCCTCCAGAACAGGGGTGTGAAGGAGGTGGTGGGCGCTGCTCCATCCCTCTCCAGGAACAAAGGAGGAGTTTTCAATCAGTTGCAAAAAATGGGGAGCAAGAAGAGGATCCTGGGAGGATCTCAACCTTTGCTCTTTAAAGCACGGGATGCGGAAGCGGTGGGGAAGCCCTCAGCCACAGGCACCTTATTCTGGGCTCCCAGCACGGTGTATTTAGGACCATCCGTCCTGCCAAGGGGGGAAAACCCTCCCCAGCATCCCTCTCCACTCCCTCTGCTCTGTTCTTCCTCCAACTCGTGTTTTTGGCGGGGCACTGGAGACACCTGATGAGGGTGAAACAGGGAGGGGAAGGGGAATCGCTCCCTGGCTGGCCTCTGGCCACACGCTCCCTGGGGAATCCCATCCCATCCCACCCCACAGGGTGTGGACACATTCCTGGGACCGTAATCCCCAAAAACCTGCCCAGCTCCCCGCTGTCACACCGAGACTCAAGGAAAGGGTTGTGCAACAGCCAAGGTGCTTTTGGTGCTCCCAGGATCCCGGGCAGGACAGGGATGGTGCTGCCACATCCCCCACCCAGCTGGGCCCTCCCAGGCCTGCATCCAGGGGAGGGGGAGCCCTGTTCTTGCTTCACCACTAATTAACAGCTGCAATTAACCAGCCTGGCTGAGCACTCCCACTAATTGTTGCCTTGCAGTGTTGTGCAGGGCTGAAACAACAGGAGCGGCCTTGTGGGTGAGCCGAAACCCCGGAGTGGGGTCATGCTGGGATACACTGGGATATACTGGGGCAGTGCTGGGATATACTGGGATGCTGTGCTGAGAGCAGGGGTCCCAGCAAACCCCCAGGAGCTGGGCAAGGGCAATGGGGAGTCCCTGGCAGCCTTAAAGCAAGCGCTGCAGCTGGCTCATGTCCACACGGGCACCTCTGGGGTGGGCAGCGATGCCCGGCCGCCCTCCGGGATGGCCACAAGGGCGTTTCCTGTGCCACGGCCAGCGCGTTGTTCGGGGGGGATTCAGCTCAATCCCAAATCCTCAGCTCTGAAGGGGAAGGAGAAGGCTCTGTGCAGCCACGGGTGACTCACTCACGGGGCACGGCCGGGCCGCCTCTCCCTCCGCAGAGTAACTACCGACACTACTAAGAATAGTTAGAAACCAAAAATAGAATTTTTTTCTTTTTTTTTTTTTTTTTTGGGTTTTTTTTTTTTTTTTTTTTCTTCTTCTTCTCTTTTTCAAAAACTCCATCCTCTGAAAATAGCCCAGCTGCAATCCGAGTCCAACCACTCCCCTCGGCTCGGCCAAACCCCACTGCCCCGAGGGCCGGCACCGTCCTTATCCCCAGGGAAGCAGCAGGGACGGAGGGGGTGACGCCGTGGCTCATCCCAAACCTCATGGCACGGCGGGGGCAGGGGTTGGCAAAGCTCTCTCCGCTCCCACTTCTCTACAAGTAGCACAGGGAACCAGCGAGCAGGTCTGGAGATGCAGCAGTGACAGCGAACGGACAGGGGGTCAGGCGACGAGGAGGCCAGGACGGCGGGGTGTCCCCCGGATCAGACGGTGCCTCCGGCGCTGGGGGCAGCAGGGAGGGATGGGCTGGGGCGGAGGAAAGCGGAGGAAGGGCCCCGAGGGAGCCCAGCCGGGCGAGGGACTGACCCAGCAGAGTTCTCTCTAAGTCATTTGGTGCGGCGCTTCCAGCATTTCCATCAAGAAGGTGTCGATGGGCGTGTCGCCTATTAGCTTGAAGAAGAAGAGGTGCTCCAGGCATTTCAGGCCGATGGACCGAAGGGCTGGGAGGCGGAGCAGGAGCTTGGCAAACCTGGGGGATAAGAGAGGCGACAAGGTCAGACAGCCCGGGCTGCAGCCCTGCCTCTGTCCCCAGGGCTGGGGAGGGGTGGGAGGCAGACACAGCCTCTGCTACCAGCGAACCGTGGGGCTGCAGCTGTGCAGGGAAATCATTGATGATGGCCCAGCAAGAACGAGCTGGGAACTGAGCTGCAAGAGTGAAACGAGAAACGAAAGGTCAGCCCCGGACTGGGGGACACCCTGAGATGCTGGAGGGGTCCCCACGCTGCAGCCATCGAGAGGAGGCACCACGGGATCAGCCTTGGCACTGGCAGTGCTGCAAGCAGCTCCAGCAGCTCAAGTTTTGGTCAGGGAAAAGAGCAAACAGCCGGGAAGGGGCTGGAAGAGATGCTCAGTGGGGTGAGCTGGCACTTGGCTGGGCAATGCCCCTTTCCTGCAGGCTCTGTGCACCTCCTGAGCAGCTCCAGCAGCCCTCACTTGGGGTTCTGACCATCACCAGCTGAGCCCTGGGGCTGCTGGCGAGGCAGGAACCCGGCTGCCAGCCAGGGGTGAAGCCGAGGACTGTGACACAAGAGTTGGAAGGAGCACTGCAAACCACCTGGGACAGCAGGTGCTCCCTTTCCCCGGGCCCAGGGCTCTGAGGAGGGCAAACAAAACCCTTTCTCCACACCCTGCCCTGCCTGGAGTCGATGGTTTCAGGTCCTACAGGCAGGAGGACAGGCAGGAGGGCTGGGGAGAGCTGGCAGCTCTGCAGGAGCCAGCCAGGATGGAGACAAGCCATCCACAGCTGGGTGTTGGGCTCCGAGGCTGGCAAAGAGGCTGTGGAGCCAGGAGAAAGCCACCAGCTCCTGCAAGGCTGCTTTGGAGCACCCCAGGTGCCAGTGGATGTCACCTCCTTGTGTGAGTGCTGCCAGCACAGGGAAAGAGCCCTGTAACAGCCACAGCAGGGTTATTTGCTTTTCCTGCTGCAAAATCAGGGCTTGAACATCATGAAAAGGGCCAGGCAGAAGGGGACCGTGCAGAAAACACACACACAGGCAGGCACAAGCACACAGATACTCTCTACATGCACACACAATTCTCTCTCCCGATTTTTTTTTTAATTTTTTTTTTTTTTCTGCTGAGCTGGCGAGAACGGCGGGAGCAGAGCCAGGAAAAACAAATCAGTCCTACCATCCCATTCAGGAAGTTTCACTTTAAACCGAACCAGATGATGGCTCCAGCCCTTGGATATGTTTAACTGTGAGATAACCAGCCTGGAGCACGCTGTGCCAGGGCTGGGAGGGGGGGGAAAAGAGCCCTGATCCCTGATTCCCTGTGGCTGCTGGGTGTCACGTAGGCACCCAGCCCTCCCTGCGGAGCAGCAGGGGCTGCACGGGGGGAGCAGGGCTGGGTTTTTCCTGGGAATGCCTCTCGGTGTGGAGAAATTCCCTTTTGGTGTTTGCAGGGTGCTCCCAAGCTCCTGCTGGATGGGGACTCAGAGGAAGCCCCGCACCCAAGGGCACCTGAAAAGGTGGGAATTCCAGAAATCCCACAGCACGGAGCAGGAAAAGGCACCAGGCTCCAGCAGGGCTTTGCTCAACCACAGGGAGAACTTGTTTGCAGCCCCAGCTGGTGACCACATCGTGCCACGAGGCCAGGGGGATGCAGAGAGTTTGGGAGAAGTTCGGGGAGCTCTTGTGCAACTCCCAGCCCACGAGTTCACCCTCCCGAGCCACCTGGGGTGGTGCCACCACTGCCCTGCACCACTGAAGGACGGAGGGAGGGCAGCAGGGCCCAGCCACGGCTCTCAGGACATCCCTGAGATGTCACCGAGTCACTCAGGTCACCAGGGATGGGTGTGAGCATCACACAAGAAGGTCCCCAGCCCACAGTCACTCAAAACCAGTGGGAGATTAAACTCCAGAGCCCCTGGCAGAGCTTTTGGACCTAAAACACTCCCTCAAACACCGCTGAGCACTGAGGCAGAGCCCTGGGGAACTGGTGTGGACTGGTGGCTCAGACTGTGCTCAGGCATGGTGGTTTGGAGGGGGCTTGGGGCATGAAGAGAGGGAGGGACTGTCCCTGTGCCACCTCTTGCCCACTCCCAGTGTGTGCCAGGGCTGCAGATCCTGCACAATGTGCTCATCCCACCAAGGGAATAACCCAGGAGAGCTGCTGGTGACGATTCCCAAGGCAGCTCTCCTTGTGCCAGGAACAGCTCTGCTGCAACACCACGGCAGCCCAAATCCAGGCTCTGGCTGTGGATTTGCTCCAGAAATGCAATTTCTTAAAGCTTTCAGGAAGAGGAGGCAGCTTGAGAGCTGGCCTGGGGTGCACACAGACCCCCTGGGAGAGGAGAGGTGACAGGCCTGCTCCTTGCCCCGTGCTCATCCCTCAATTCCCCTGCTCCCCACAAACCAAGCACACCCCACGGCACCTCCACCCTCGCTCTCCCTGCCTCAAGCCAACCGGGAACATCCCGGGAACCCCTTAACAACACATCCTTCTTCATCTGCCAGCACTCTGGGACCCGAAGCAAGGGAAAAAACAAATCCAACTTCACTTCTGAGGGCACGCTCTGCGCTCACTGCTGTGAAAGCATCCTTGTCATTTACCATCCGCACACACGAGGCTGGGAACGCAGGTGAGATGCAAATCCCAGTTGCCTGGGCTGTTTTTGCCCAACATTCATGCACCAGTAGCAGCTTCCAGTGCTTTGCCTGGTTTCTCAAGAAGCTGTCAGGAACTGAAGTGGCAGTTGCCAGCTCCAGGCTGTAACTGGGGAAATGCGCCCACTCAGCTCCGCAGCAGTCCAGGAACGCATTCCTAATTCCCCCTCCCATTCCCAGCTGGATTGGGGGAGGCAGGGAGGGGAGAAAAAGAGTATCAATTGAGGCTTTCACTTCCCAGCAGTGATGCTCCTCTGCCACCGAAAATTAACTCCATGTGAGTCCTGTTTTTGCTGCGGTTTCGCTCGCCGCGGTTTCCAAAAGGGAAATGATACCCCCTTCCCACATGGGCTCATCCCACTGCTGGGGCTGTGGGAGCTGGGCCTCCTCAGGTCTGCCCACCTGGCTGCATTTACTGGCAAGGGAATATCGAGCTCTGTGTGCTGCACAGGGGGGTGTTTTTAGGGATGCTCACAGCTGAGGCGGGTGGAAACGAGGGGTTTATCTGCAGGGAATGTCTGTGGGGACGGAGAGCCCAGAACAGAGGGATCCAAGGACACCCTGGGAGCTGCAGCACCCATTGCAGGGGGTTTGCAGGGGGTGAGGGTACAGGAGGAGGGGCACAGGGAGCTCACCTGCCGGGCTGGTCGGGGTATTTGTGTTTGCAGTAAGCCTCTAGGGACGCGTACACCTTCTCCCGCAGCGCCTCCACCTCCGCCGGGTTCGAGAGGCCCTTCGAGTCTGAAAGGTCACACAAAAGCCATCAGCCGAACATCTCCAGGCTTTCCAGGCTGGCCAGAACCCCTCTGTGTGCTCCCTGCATCCCTCCCAGCCCCACCAAAGTGGGGATGCAGGCTCTGAGCTCTGGGGATTTGGGGAGCACTCAAAGGTTTGCCCTGTGACTACAGATTTTTCCCCACCTCACACCCCAACCCCAAATGTTTTGGCTCATTCCAGTGGTGCCAGACCCTCATTTAAAGGGTTTAATTCCTCCTCCAGCCCTGGGCTTGTGGGATTTCTCCCTCCAGCACTGTGGTGGGGCTGAGTGAGAAGCCCCTGCTCTGGCACAGCCCCCGGGACACAGCGAGGATCTGTTTTTAGTAGGGTGAAAGGGACAGTGCAGAAATCGATATCCCCAAGCACATGTGCCATGGGAACCTCTCCAGATTCCCCTTCTTTGACCATATACGGCTAATCCCAAATTACAGACAATAAATTACTGCTGATTACAAGGAGGGGGGGACTAAAAAAGAAGAAAAACAAACCCAAGAAAATGTAATAAACCCTGCTGGAACAGCCTGGCCTGGCTTTGGTGGGAAAACCCAGGGAAGGAGCTGTGCTTGGGCACAAACAGTGCTCTCTGAGGGCAGGGAGGGAAGGGGTTGGTGGTGGATGTGGAGGTTTGCTCTTGGTTGCCATCTGGTTTTGCTCTGGGCTGATCCACTTTAAAATAGAGATCCCCTCCAGAGAGCTGTGCAGGTATGAGCAGGCTGCCTCCTGCTGCACAGGGATTTGCTCCCTGGAATGCTGGAGAAAAGCCCTGGCACTGACCCTTCTTCTTCCCTCGAGCAGCTGGGGCCGAGGGGGAAAGGGGAGCAGCGTGAAGCCTCCCGGAGTCTGTGAAACCACAGTCAAAACCTGAAGTTTTTGTGTATTTTATGAGCACATTTCATGTCTTTCAGCCTCTCCAGGTCTGCAAAGGGCTATTCCAGAAATGCAGGTAATAAAAGCCCTCGGATGATGAGGTTGGGAAGCAGAGACAATCATATCCATGCTCTGGTGCTGCTCTAATCTGTATTTTTCTCTTTAAAAAAGATCTAGATTCCATTTCGTTCCAATTCAGGGACAACTCCCTCAAGCACCAGAACTTTCTCTTCACAGTCACTCTGAAATGGGGAGAGCTGACAGGACAAGGGGGAATGGCTGTAAACTGAAAGAGCAGAGCGCAGGGTTAGATGGAATTTTGGGAAGAAATTCTTCCCTGTGAGGGTAGGGAGGTCCTGCACAGGTTGCCCAGAGAAGCTGTGGATGCCTGGCAGTGTCCAAGGCCAGGCTGGATGGGGCTTGGAGCAACCTGGAATAGGGGAAGGTGTCCCTGCCCATGGCAGGAGGTTTGGAACAAGATGAACTTTAAGATCCTTTCCAAACCAAACCATCTTCCACCCCTGACTCTCTTCTTTCCTGCCCTGCCCTCGGCATCTGGGTGCCCTCTGCTACTTCCAGTGGGGCTCTTCAGGGAAGAAAAGGAGCCCAAAGGACAGAACAGCAGCCAAGAGGGGCCAGGAGGGCAGAGCCAGGCACGTACCGGGGTTGAAGAGGACAATGGCTCGCAGGCAGCCCAGCTCTGTCTTGTCCATCAGCATGTCCCTCATTTTGGACACCAGTTCTGTCAGTACTCTGCAAAAGGACACAGAAAGCACAGAGTCAGCACGAAAAAAACCCCAGGAATGAAAAGCCCCAGGTGTCAGAACTGGAGTGAGAAGCTCCGGTCACGTTTAACGAAGTCGGGGATGGCGCTGGCTTGTACCAGCTGAGGATGTGGCCTCATTTTCCTCCTCCATCGAAAATAGCTCATTAGGAACATCAATAGTTCCTGTGAGATACAACAGGGACCATAAAAACCGCCTCCATCCATTCACTGAGAGGCTCTGGCATCTGAGAAAGCTGCCTAAAAATAAAAAATAACAATAAAAACCCACCCCAACAGGTATCTAAAAGTAATTTCCTCCGCCGGTAATTTTTATTGCTCCCTTTGCTCTTACTGCAGGTGTCGGTCTTGAAATATTTTCCACTGATTGCCCAGTTTTTCATGTTAGATCCTGCAGCAAAGTCATGATCTTGCACTTATGACCTCACAGGAACAAATGATGTCACCCAGGTCCGAAGAACAATTTCCTCACAGAGCAGAGCAGCAAAGGTGATTTGGTTTCGACTCAAGATGAGTCTCGGGGAGAGAAATCAGCATTTCAGCAGCGTCTGGAGTCACGCTGTGGGTCAAACACCCGGCAAGCTTGGCTTTAAAACACTTTCCCAAAGCCTGAGATTAAAGAGCCCCCGGGACACGCCTGTGGAACCCGCTGAGTACTGCTGGGGCCTTTCCATTGTGCAAATAAAATCGCGTCTTGGTCCAATTAAAGATGAAAAGGAGCGAAGGAGTGGCCTCCTCGTAACATTAGAAGGCATCTGGACCCCATGAAAGGGGCTTTGATTTGCACCGGGCAGCCTCCTCCCCGTTTGGGGCTGCTGGGTTTTGCAGGTTTGAGAGGAGGGATTTGACGCTGTGTTTTCAGGGACATCACGGGGTGGGACACCCTCATCCCGGGCTCCTCCAGCAGGAATGGAGGCAGCTTGAGGTGCAGACAGGGATGGGGATGTCCAGGCAAGGCGGTTTAGGATGCAATCCCATCCCTCCATCCCTCCAGCCCAGCCCACCTGTCGAAGATGGCCCCGACGCCGGCGCTGTGGGCGCTGTTCCGGTGCACGTGCAGCCCCGTGGCCAGGAGGATCCCGTCCTTCACGGCTATGGAGCGGTGGGAGAAGGAGGCAATTAGGAGCTCGTTCCAGCCTGGGGAGGAGAAAACGACCGAGGCTGCAGGTTAGAGCCATGGGATCCTCAGGAAGTTTGGGAATCGGCGACGTCACCGGAGGAGGAATCCGCCTCTGCTGAGGGAACGTGGCTGGATATGGGGAAGGAGGGGGGAGCCAGCTTTTCCTTGGCTGTCAGGGAAGGGAAAAACCATCTAGAACCCGATGCACTAAAAATAAAGCTAATAAGGGGAGCAGTTTCCTCTGTAAACCGCGCAGACACCGAGCAAACAGCTCTGCCTGAACACCCCGGGGGTGTGGAGCCCCGAGCTCCCCTCTGCCCTCAGCCGCTGCCTCCCAGCACTTCCAGCCCTATCAGCACGGGCTATCAGTTCACCAGGCCCCACGGAAGTTCCTTCACCATCCCTGAGCCCTGTGAAAGGGCCCGTGGAATCTCTTTGTGGGCTTTGTGGGTTTGTTGCTTCTGCCATGAAAATACTGGGAGAGGTTGGGTCTGCTCTCTGCACAGTCCCACGTCCGTGACTGCTTCCACAGCTGCTTGGAAAACAGATTTTAGTCTTGTTAGCTGGACTGCTTTGGGATGTAGGAGGGACATCCTCTGAGCCCAGACCTACAGGGAAGGGAAGGGAGAGGCGACCTCCACGTCCTCCAGCTCCCCTTCCCAATCCAGCACCTTTTCAATTCCTAAATCCATCAAGGATTCCTGAAACAAAGCCCCAATGAGAGGAAACGCTGCCAAGTTTGAAGGGTGGAAATTCGGGTCACTTTCAACCAGGAGCAGCATCTTCAGTCAGATAAGAAGGGTCTTCTGCAACACCCCTGTCCTGAACATGTTCTGGAGTTCTGCTCCAGAAACCTCAGGATATTTGGCTTTGGGGGTTTTTTCCCAGGCTGGAAAAGCAACACAACAATATCCTTCACCTCTCCTGCCACAGGAACACGTCTTGTCCCGCTGCCTGCAACAAACACAAGGCCCACGTGTGCTGTATTTACCTCCCGCTGCAGCCGTGGGCTGTGCCATTAGAAATGTTGACAAGGAATAAAGTTCACTCTTTCCTAAGTGGCCACAGGATGTTTCCACCCCAGCCACGGGAACATTTCTTTGGCTATTTACTGGGTGAGGCCTGGCACTTTCACAGGGATTGCAACACCATGAAACCCAAGGAGGATGGAGGAGAAGACGTGGGACTGCAGCAGGAGCCTGCAGAAACCCTGCTCCCAGCAGGAAGAGGAATTCCCAGAGCCAGATCCATGGGAAGCTGTCACACACAGCAGCTCCACCAACAGAAGCCCGAGCTGGCTCTCAACACCCACTCCAAGCTGGGCTTATTCCAGCAAAGGAGCGCTGGATCCATCAGCATCCTTCACCTGGATTATTCCCATGCAGAGCTGGGATGCTTCAGCTGAAATGGGGAAGATTTTCCTACCTTGGCTTTCACCAGAACATCCCCAAAGAGCCTCCAAGACAGAGGCAAGCAGGGAAAATTCAGTATAACCACAGGCAGCAAATGGGAATTAAGAGACCAAACAAGCCTGTCCCGAGAGTTCTGCATTTCAGCCCGAGCTCTGGGGTGGCAGAGCAGAATTCTGTGACTCCTGTGACTCCTTTCTCACCACACAGGGTGGCTCTGGCTCCTCTGGGATAGGGAAGGCACTCTGGCAGCACAGTGGCCCTCGTGTCAATCCACCTCCCTGCCAACTTTCCCCAGCAGCCCTACAAAAGCAGCTGCAGGGATGTAACGCTCAGCATCCTCTGCCAAGCTGAGAAAACACCAGGTTATTCCTGTCTCAGCTTGGAAACAAGAAAACCCGTGGAAAACAGGCTTAAAAAGTCAGGTTTCCTTCCCTTCCAAACAGCTCAGAGAGGGAATATTTTTAAATGATTCAGGATTTGAGGAAAGCTGCGGCCAGCCCAGCCAGCACTGCTCCTCCAGAGCTGTGTGCTCCACTTGTTTTGCCTCCCAGGATGCCCGACTGAGGCTCTTAGCTGGATTTTAGTACTTCAATATTTCATGGGCAGCTGTTCTCAGCAGGCCACTCAATAATACATAGAGCCACTGGTTAGAGGACTTGGGGAAGGTTATCTGAGGCTCTGGCAGAGATGCTTGGAGCAGGGAGCTCCAGGGAGCTGCTCCAGGTGGCTCAGCAGTCTCAGGGTTGGAGCCACCGCGAAATTTGGGGTCTGCAGCCCCTCTCCTGCTGTCCATGGAGTGAGTCACAAGCAGGGAACACAGGTCAGGAAATCTCCAGGTCCAGTTTTAATCAGCTGCCTGCTAAATAGAGAGAGGAAAACCTGGAACTGCCGTGGTGGGTTTGGGTTCCACTTCCCGAAAGGAAAAGGCTTTGTCTGAATCCAGCTCTTTGCAGGAAGCCCTCAAAGATCCCTACAGAGAGGCTTCCCCTGCTCATCCACTCTCACAAGAGGCTCTAGAAATCCTCTTCAAATCCACACTTTGCATGCTCCAAAGGGCCCAGAGCCAGCTCTGGCAAAATCCACAGAAAAGGCAGAGGAGCCTCTTCACCAAAGCGCTGCAGGAAGGGCGCAGGACCTGGACAAAAGCGAATTTTGGGGAAACAAAAGGAACTTTACCAAGCACTTCAAAGTGCCTGGCTTACAAAGAGCTTCATGCCTCAAACACATCCTCCCCGAGCTCTGCTCTGATTTCTTGCCCTCCACGATCTTTGTACAGCAGCAGGAGCTTGAATTCACTCAACAGGGGAAGACCCTTCCTGCAGCCAAGGGCTTTCACCTCCCAAACCCTGCTCCTGCAGCCCCCCTGCGGCACAAGGAAATTTAAAATAAGCCCTGAGAGTTCTATTTTCATCTTGGTGGGTGGGAGAAGAAGTGAGATGTGTTTTTCTCCCCTTTCTGCTTTCAATTATGATCAAACATTTCAGTCTGATGAAATTTCACAGGGGCCTGAGCCCACTTGGTCTTTCACACCTCAGTTTGGGAGGAAGGCAGAGTTTAATTCCTTGGGTTTAAGTCACCCAGCACCCATCTCTGAGTTCCTCATGGATCAGAAACGAAGCCAGGCCATTTTTCAGCTGATTTGCCACATTCTGGATCCCATTCAGCAACACATCCCATGGGGCTTTTAAAATCCTATTTAAAAATGGAATGATCAGAGTCTGCTACTCAGAATCAAACATTTTCAAGCTGCCAGGACCTAAATCTGAGGGTACAACCCATCCCAGGGACTTGCAGATGGGGACAGATGCCACTCACCTGCTCTGAGCAAGATGACCTGGTCATCCAGGGGCAGCTCGGAGAAGTGGGGGATCCTCTTGGCCCACTCCACCAGGGTGAAGAGCTGTTTGTCTGCTGCCTGGCAGATGTTCGTCACCGGGTCATTGGGCTGCCAAAAAAAAGATGGAAAAGCTTGGAAAAGGCAAAGCAAGGGAAAGAGAGGCTGGAGGAGCAGCCTGCCTGCCACCCCCGAGGTGGATGTTACCAGTCACAGGCAGAGGAAGTGATTTGGCTGCTCCACCACGAGGGTTGTAATAGTTTTTAGCAAGCCCCAAAATGGGAACTGGGAGTTCTGAGACTCCAAATCCATCCACCCTGACTGATGAATCCAAGCAGCTCCGGCCCGGGGAAGGGCAGACTCCAGCATCTCCCAGCTCGATAAACCAGCACCAGAGGGGGCATTACAGGAAAAAAAAAAAAAAGAGAAAACCCCTTTCCTTTGAAATATTATCCAGTAACAAAAACCATCTGCTCTCAAGGAGGACAGTCAGCCTAAACACACCAAATCCCTGTTTAAAGGACCTGCTCACAGCTCAAGTGGATTTGTGATTAGGAACTGGAAGAGCCAGTCTAAGCCTGGTCCAAGTGTGTTTGTAGGGTTTACCTCCCTGGACAGGGATGTAGGGGCCCTTCCCATCTCCTGCTGTAATCCCTGCTGATATCCAGCAGCTTGGATTGTACAATCAGCTTCTTTCCATGTCCTTAAAAGAGCAGTTTCCAAACTGGAGCAGGAGTGTTTACTTCACCCCTGGCTGGCAGGAGGAAGGGGGTTGAATTCAGAGGAAGAGCAGACACAAATGTCAGTGTAACCTGTGGCAAAGCCCCCTCCCAGGCTGGGCACACCAGGACCACGCTGCCAAGTCACCCTCGTGCCCCTCAGAGCTGTGCCCCACACCCCTGCCCAGTCCCCTGGCAGCAAACCCAAGGCTCTGTGCCTCAGTGGCCAACATCTCCCATTCTCCAGGCTTAAAATAACCGGGATTTGGCAAGCTCAGGGCACCTGCCTCAGAAGTATTTCCACCTGTTGCGTGCAGAGATGGATGGGCATGGGCTGGCACCGGGCACCGCCACAGGGATGTGCCCCCCTTGCCCAGCCCCTCTCCAGCAGCTCCCCCAGGGGTGCAAGGGCAGGGCAGTCTCACTCCCAGGGAGCTGGGGCTCTTCCCTGAGGAAGGAGATGTGAGCAGGGACTGGGCTTTTCTCCTGGGAGAAGAAGAACAGATGGGATTTCCCCCGGACAATGGGAAAGCCCCAAACCGTGTGTGAGGAGGAGCTTTGCAGGGTTCAGCGTTTCACTGGAAGCACAGGGAATGGTGGCACTCAGAGGCAGGAAGGGGGAGAAGGGACACCAGAGGCCCTGAACATCCCCATCCTCGAGTTATCCCAGTCTGCTCGGCCAGGTGGAGAATCCTGCCATCCCGGCGAGGTGGGATAGGGATGGAGCCCTCCAGGCCCCACCACGACTTATGGGAGACCCCCTGCTCCAGCAGAACCCAACCCTTGCAGCAACAAGAGCCTGCAGAGCCCCAAAAAAGGCATAATTTAGGTAAATTAGATGTTTTTGGCAAAGCTTTCATCAGGGCTGGCTCCTGGGAAGGTTGTCAGCACGTGCTGGGCTCCAGGCGCCCCAGCCCTGGCTGTCCCTGCGTGGGCAGCACAAGCTGTACCCAACCTCTGGTTCTCCAAAGCCTCAGCTTCAGTTCCACCTCAGATGGCAATTCCTGGAACCACCACGGCTCTTCCTGGCAGAACTTGATCACCAGAGCGTGAGAAGCAGCTGGAAGTGTCCGGAGGGCCCTGCCTGGCTGCGGGAGGGGGGTGGCAGGGCTGGAAACCCTCCCTGTGCAAGGGAAGCAAATCTCCTCCTGCAGTAAATAGCAAGGGCACGGTGCCGGGGTGTGACAGAGCCAAAGGGCACCCGATCCCCCTGGAAAAGGGGAGCTTGAAAGTATCTTTCAGAAAATGGTGACTTGAAACCAGACGTTCAAAGGCCAATTAAGAGCTACTGGGGAGGACAGCTCTCAGTTACAGGCGCTGCCTTTCAGGGGCCAGGAGCCCATCCCAGGTGGTGCTTACAGGGCAGGAGCCCGAATTCCCAAGGTATGGGGCAGAGGCAAAGCCACCCCACTGCCCAGGGACAGGGACATGGCACAAGGTGACAGCCACAGACACGAGAGAGTGGAGTGACAGGACAAGGGGGAATGGATTTGAGCTAAAAGACAGTGGGGTTAGATCAGGTACTAGGGAGAAATGTTTCCTGTGAGGGTGGGGAGGCCCTGGCACAGGGTGCCCAGAGAAGCTGTGGCTGCTCCTGGATCTCTGGAAGTGTCCAAGGCCAGGTTGGATGGGGCTTGGAGCAACCTGGGACAGTGGAAAGTGCCCATGGAAGAGAGTTGGAATTCAATCATCTTTGGAGATCCCTTCCAAGCCAAACCATTCTGTGAGTCTCTGAATGTATGACTCTATTTCTCCACCCAGGCTGGGCCTGGAATGCTACCCCTTGGATCTTCTGAGCAACCTGGGCTAGTGGAAGGTGCCCCTGCCTGTGGAAGTAGATGGTTTTAAGGTCCCTCCCAACCCAACCCATTCTATGTGGGAGACAAGGGTGTTTATTCCTGAATCACCCTGCCACCTCCACCCCAGCCTGCCAAGGCCAGCTGGAAATGTCCCTGCAGGTCACCAGCAGTGCTCAGTGCAGCTGGACTGAGGTGCAGAGGCACAAATCAAAGCACACAGCACACGAGGCCAACAGCAAACAGCTCCTGTTATCCCTCCGTGTTTATCAGGGCCTCAATTTGCTGCCTTTCCATCACCTGGGCTCTGAGGGAGGGCCGGGAGGGCCGCAGCTCCTCCATCTCCCCTCTCCTCATCCGGTGGCCTCGTCACTGGGAGCTGCTGATCTCATCCATCTGCTAAACCTGCTACAAATGTCACCTCATTGTCGGCAGAAACCGCTTGACAATAACAGGGCATTCCAACAAGCCTCCTGCTTCTATTTAGATGCAACACACATCCTTGTTCACAGTAATGCGTGTTGAATTATGCAGGAACCGGCTTTCAATTTGCTACAAGAGGCTGAGGAGACACGGTGCCAGACGAAGCCATTTATTTCAGCTCGCTCTCTGGGGTTTGTTTTCAAGTCAGCACAACGCTGGCTCCAGCTCCCCTGAAGGATTTTTAATCCTGAGAGCAGGCAGAGCCTCTCTGAGCCCCTCACTAACTCCTCCAGAAAAGCCCTTTCCAGCCTCACGGTGATGGGATCCTCCTCTCAAATGCAGGTGAGCATCTGTACCTGTTTCTGTACCTGATTCTGGAGAGTTTCACTGAGGGATTGGCTCTGCCCATACCAGGAAGCCTTGAATGTCCCAGACCAACCTAAGGAATCCTAGGAAAAGCTGGTAAAGGCCAAAAAGAGCATCCGAAACCACCACTTAGACTCGTCCTGACCCCCAGATCGCTCACAGAACTTTGTTGGAAGTGACCCTGAAGATGATCTACTTCCAACCCCCTGACATGGGAAGGCACTTCTGACTCAAACCCTCCAAGGCTCATATAAAGAGAGAGATAAAGCATTGTTGTAACAGGAAATAAATACTGCAGAGCCCTCTCACTTGCTCGGAGCAGCTGCATTTCATCAGCTCAGTCTCATAGCTGCCCAGCAGGAATTGCACAGGGATATTTCAGTGGATGAGCCTGCTCTCCTGGAGCAGCCAGCCCAAACCTGGCAGAGCTCAACCTCAGTGCCCCTCAAAGGACTGTGTGGCCACCAGGAGATGCTCCCCACTCCAGCCTCAGCTGCTGTTTTTTTGAGGAATTCCTCTATTCCCACTGATTTCACAGGAAAAGGGGCTATTGAGGAGTGGGGACTGCACCCTAAATACTGCCTGAACTGCACCCTAAATACTGCCTAGGCTGCAGAGGGCCTGTCCTAGAAATGGAATTGCAGAGGATGGTTTGGCTGTCACATTAACTGCTTTGCAGGGAGATTCCTCCCTGTTGGTAAGGGAATCTCATAGCGAAGGGCCTGAAACACTTTCCCTCACTCTCCATAGAATCCCAGACTGGTTTGGGTTGGAAGGGACCTCAAGACCACCTCAGTCCAACGCCCTGCCACGGGCAGGGACACCTTCCACCAGCCCAGGTTGCTCCAAGCCCCGTCCCATTTCCCTGTCATGCCTCTCTTGTGCACACACCATCCTGGCACAGCCCAGATGCTCCAAGCAGGCCCAGTTGTAACACAAGTTTCTAAGTGGGAAAAGAACTTGAAAGCCAACTTCTAGGTAAATTTCTCCAAGTCTTCTCTCCTCAGAGGCAAGCAGCTGCATAATTCTCCATCTGAGAAGTCACACCCTCACTGCACAGCTCTTATCCCTCTGCACTTCAGCCACACAGGTCTGTCTACTGCCTCAGCTGGACTCCGAGCTCTTAAGAGCATGGAGTGTCTTCCTTCCCTTCAGCACCCAGGGCTGTTAATTACAATAAAATCTTCTCTGTGAGCCCTTTTCATTATTCCTTACAGCATCCCCTCCTTCCCTGTGGCTGTGGGACAGAAGACACCAAGCGCTGGTGGGCTGCTGGCTCTGCTTTCCTGGTGCTGAGCTGACACACGGAGCCAACAGCAGAGCCAGGAATTGCATTTCTGAGCTGGTTTTAATCACACAGAACAACCCCTCTCTGCCCCAGCTGTCCTCATGGTCACTCCTGATGTCCCACAGCCACCCCTTCTGTCCCAAACGCAGGGCTGGGGATGGGACAGAGCTGCCTCACCGAGCTGGGTGTCAGGCCCATGTTTGCCTCAATGTACGTCTCTGTCTTTGGCTCCACAGCGAGTTCAGCTTCCAGGATCTTTTCCACAGGCATGTCCTCGTTGGCGCTGCTTGTGGACTCCACCTCGTTCTCGTTGCGGTCCTTCCCCCGCTGCCTCTCCTCCTGCACGGCTGCGAGTGACACAGAAGGGACAGTGTCAGTGTCAGTGCCACCCCCAGGCTCCACAGGTGGCCACAAAACCCCAAGGCATCCTGCAGGATCAGCCTGCTCCGGTGTCTGCTGTGGTCAGACTGGGATATCCCAGGGAATGGGAGGTCTGGGGAAGGCACCGAGCAGCCCCAGCCTGGGAGATGGGCTCTGTGTGTGCTCCCTCAGGAGCAGGGAGAGGGATGATCCTGCCTGGACAGGGCCTCTGCTGGGAAAGGCCCTTCTCTGCAGAGGCACAGATCCTGGAAACAAAAAGGTTACAGACAAATGATGAAAGGAAGCAACACTTTGGGTCACTGCGGGTGAGGGAAAGTGACGGGTGAAGTGAAAGAATCAGGGAATCGCAAAGAAAGAGAAACAGCTCAGTTTAAAGCAGAAATCCAGAGTTCAGACACCTTTGAGGCTGGCAGGGCTGAATTTCCCTGGAGGCCATGTCGTGCCCCTCTCCAGCTCCCGTGGGACAGCAGCTCCATGCAAACCTCCATCCTGCCTCGGGCTCGGGGCAAGCCCCAAACAGACAGGAGAGACCTGTCCCAAATCCTGTGGGGTGGGGATGATCTCGCCAGCAGCCTGTCACATGCTGCTGAGTTATGTCTGAGCAGCTCAGAGATGAAAAACACTTATTAGATGCTAATAACATTACTATTATTATTACTATTATTATTATTATTATTATTAACCTCCCTTGGAAACCTGCACACGCTTTTCCTACACCTGGAAAGCAGCTTTGTGCAGCTGCAGTAGGAACTCTCTCCATCACCTTGTCACAGACCCTAAATCCCACACTTTTCCACACACCACTGTTTCCCCACAGCACATTTTAGCCCACTCTGCTTGAGAACAGCCCCAAGCATCTCTGGCCATGAGAGACAACGCTCTGAACTCACCCAGCTCTTTGCTGAGGACTGAATGAGGCACTCCAGTACTGTAAAAACCCTGCTACTTATTGCCAATTACCCCAGCACTCCCTCCCTGCTGCATTTGAAGCTGGTTACGGGATGTTCAGGCAGAGCAGCAGCGGCACAGGTTTGGGAGCTGCCTGTGGCACAAGGAGGCTTTTCAGACCATCAGTGGGACCAGCTCTATGCCAAGTGCAAAACCAAACCCTACAATATGAAACTCCAGGTAAACTCAGATTTGTGTCGTGGCTTTTGTCCATCTGGTGCGGATTCTTCCTCTTTTTCAAGCCATCATAAAAACCCCTGCTTTAATTTCACCCCCTAACCCCACTGCTGCTTTTCCAATCATCAGAAAAGGAGAAGTTTTTGCTTAATGCCAACCCTTCTTCAGCAGCACAGATGCACCAGGATTCCTCTGGGCACACTAGGAGAGATGAAACACCTACTAAATAACACGAAAGCCTGAGAGAAAGGCAAACCCTCAACAAATAGGATCTTATAAAAAGACTTAAATGCCAAAGTGCTGATGCAGAGCTGCAGCAGCTCTCGAGGTGAAGGCGCAAAGTTGGGATCACTGGGGTCACTCCACCAGGGTGTCAGCCCCAAAAACACATCCCCATGCTGGACACTGGGATTCGTGGAAAAGCACTGCAGAGGTCTGGGCAGGCAGGGGCTACTTAAAGCCTTCAATCTGCACATCTCAAGCTCATCAGTGCCACACTCCTGGCCTGAAGAATCCGACACACTCCAGGGGTTGTAGGAGAGAGGATCCTACAGGGCACCTCGACAGCCCCTGCCTGTGATCAGGCTGAACTCAGCTGACACAAACCATACAAAAAGAGACAGCTGGGCAGAGATTACACACGTAAGGAGTTATTTCTATTGATCTGAGCTCAGAGCTGCAGCACCAGAAAATCGGTGCTGCAGCTCCCTGCAGAGCTGGTCAGGGGACAGCTGACTCATCCCAGCTCAGCCCCACACACGCCTGGCCCTCGCCCCGGCCCAGCTGCTGCCGGCAGCAGTGACACCCCGGGCAGAGCAGATGGCACAGTCCCACCCAGCAGCCAAAGATAAACCAGCCCTCTCTGGGGAGTGTTATCTGCTCTGCTACACCCATGCTCCCAAGCCCAGGCAGCCTCCTCCAATGGCAGGACAAGCATGGAATCCCTTTGCCATCACCCCCATCCATCCATCCATCCCTCCATCCATCCCTCCATCCCATTCCCTGCAGGAAAGCAGCTTCCCAGTGCTGAGCTGGAGACCCCATTTTCCTCCCTTCCCTCTGGGATGATGCCTCATGCACAGGTCTTCCCCAAGGAGTGCACCTGCAGGAGCAGGTGAAGCTCAGCTGCTCCTTGCTCTCTCCACACCACCAGGAGTTTGTGAACACAACCCATCCCTCCCTTGGGATGATGCAGGACACCTGCCCAGCCCTGGTGCATGGATGCAGCTTTTGGGGATGCCTGCCAGGCTGTTGACTCAGTTGCTGATCCTATTTTCTCTCCCTCCAGGCAGCTCCAGGAATGAGGTGGGAACAGCTTCACTCCTCATGTGCGCAACAGAACTGCTCCTGCAGCAGCTCTGGGCCTGGCCTGGGGCACACAAGAAATCCCCTCCCAAAATCATCTCGCTGTCACCTCCTTCTTCCAGGTGTGGCACTCCCTAAGCCCCTCTTCAGGATCCAGAGGTTGAGTTCCAACCTTGTCTCTCCACTTTCCTAATTCCAGGTTCACCCTGAGAGCCCCAGGGCTGGAGAGCCCCACACGTTGTCCTGAAAGCTGCAGGGATTTGCAGCCAGCACTCAAGACTCATGGATCCTGTGGGCTCCAAGATTTGGACTTCCCTGCAGGTGCTGCCATCCCGGCTTCAGAAGCTCAGCAGAGCTGAGAGGACATCCAAGGAGCAGCCGAAAGTGTCTCAGAGCTGTGACCCACAGTCACACGTTTTTAGGAGAGTCCTCCATGTCCCCAATCTCCACAGGCACAAGCCCAGTGGAAAATGTCTGGATTTCCTGCCACCAGCACAACCTTGGAGCTGCTGAGGACTGGCCAAGCTGCTGCTCCTTCTTAGCAGAGACGCTGAGGGACACACCACCATCCCAGGAAAAGAATGGGAACTGTGTTCCTTGAGATGTAGGAAAAAACAGCACGTGGGATAGAGGGAAGGAAAGAAGGACAAGTGGGTTTTTACCCATGAAATCTGGCCAAGTCTCCAGCAGTGAGCAGACCCCTCACCACACAGACCCAGGACCTCACCTCTGGAGTCCACTCCCCACTTCCACTGGGGATTAGTCAAATAAACCATGGTGGAGATGACAAAAATACATTTTTCAAGTGGATCTGGTCCGGGAACTGGGTTTTCTTTACAGGTTTGGTTTTTATTTATGTTTTTAAGAAGAGGAACACAAAGGTGGCAGCTGCACAGCAGCTTGTCTGGTGACATCAAAATGGGAATAACCTTGTCCTTCTCAGCTTCCCAGTGACGCCAGTATTTCTGGTCCTGAGGGTGGCACAGCTTTTGATCAACCACGTGGGTCCATCCACCTCAAACGCAGCAGCTGAGCCAGGAATTCAGCTTGCTGCATCCCAGAAAAGCCTCTCCTGCCAGGCAGAGCACTCCCAAGCCGTGGCCACCCCGTGTTTCCAGAGCTGAGCTTCCCAGCCCTCTCCTCTGTGCTGACAGCTGTGCCAATGCTTTTATTTTTCATCAAGGAGCCTTGGACGGCTGAGAGCTCTTCCAGGCTGATTTTTCTAAACATAAGGAAAGCATTTGAACCTTGCAGTCCACTTGAGGAGAAAAAAAGATGCAGTCAGGGAGCTTGGAGAGGCAGCCCCACCTCCTCCAGCTATGTCTGAGCCGAGCCAAGGACAGAAGCCTGTGTTTTCCATGGCACCTGATGAAGAGCCTCTCCTGTTATTCTGCCTGATTTGGTCTGTGCTTGGCTCAGGCCAGTTGCTGTCATGTTTCATCTTGAGCTTCTCCAGCCCATCTGCACTTCCCCAGGCCATGGTACCGCAAGACATGGAGCCCCATGTGTCCAAACCACTCCTTGGTGACCTCTCACATCTTTAAAATCCAAAACGTCCTGTGGGCTGCAGATGAGCCTCAGCTACCCAAGTCCGAGGGCTGATGAGCCAAAATGCCGGATCCGTCCTCTGCAGGTGTCCATGTCACACTGGACACCTTGGCTGTGCTCACGGGGCAGCATCTGATGGCTAAAAAAGCAGCTTTGAGTCCATTGCAAAGTGCCACCCAAGCCAGTTCAGGTGCCCAAACCAACCCCTGTGGGAGGCCACGCTCATGGGCACTGCACTTCTGTGCCAAAGGAATGCCAGGGAAGGGAGGGAGAGGCCCAAAGGAAAAGATTTTCCACAGGGAAATGGTGCTTCTGAGAGGGCAGGAGCAGCACGGGTTTGTTTATTCGCTGGGAGAGACCTGGAGGCTCCAGGAGCTCCAGTGACACTCACCTGGTGTCAATACAGAGCTTTTTGGGATGAAAATCCATCCCTCCAGGAGCAACAGGGTGGGATTGTGACTTTTCACGGGGAAAGGATAATTCACTGCCCCCAAAAATGGGGTTTTCTCAGAGGGACAGACCACGTGCCCTGCAAGCACAGGGGGAAGGCACCAAGAGAGCCCCAAACCCGCTCAGTTTTGGTTTTCCCCCAACCTGCAGGTGGGTGGCTCGTTATTTATGAGGTGCTGGGTGGGGGTTATTGGGGATTTCCGTTTCTCTCACGCTGGAATTTACTGGGCTCTGCTGCCTTTCATGAAGCCAAGTCTTTGCTGTGTATCACCAGCATCTTGAAGCGTTTATGCCCCAGGTACCTGTTTATATCCAAAATGCCAAGACAGCTGAGGAAATGAATTCAGACAGTGTTTCTTCTGCTTTGCTTTCGTGTGTCACCTTTTTATTTCCTCTTTCAGAGGTGCAGCTTTCTGCTACTGTAAACAACCTCAAAAGCTGTGACACATGAAATAAATGGTGGGGTGTTATTTTTTTTTTCCTCCAACATTTTCAACCGAACGCTGTAATTTGTTTAAGGAATGCAAAATACCACCGTGGTAATTAAAAAGTGTAACTTCAGAGTGTTAAAAAGTGGATTGAAACCTTGGAACAGCTCCAGAAAACAACAGCAAAAAACCCCTGGCTCACTTCACTCTCTGGACACTGAAGTATAAGCAAACAGCAGCTAAAGGAGAGAAAACCAGAAGCCAAACCTATTTTCTCAACCTAAGAGCATCCTTAAAAACAAAAAAAAAACCCCAAACCCAGCATCATTTAACCAGCTGGTTTAAAGAGCAGCACTTTAAAAGGATATAAGAAACAAGCTCATTAAGCTGGGAGACATTTTCCATTCCAAAATCACTCCTAAAAATAACTGTGCTCTTGACCTCTGCCCCTTCACTAGGCTGTGGCCACTTGCCTGCTTTCACATTCACTTGGACGCTGGGTTGGAAACCTGAATTCCTGCTCTTTCTCCCCAAACTCCTCATGCTCCTGAGGGATGGCTCCAGCTCCAGGGGCATGCACAGCCATGGCAGGGGATCAGGCACAAGTCACTCCATGTGGGAATCTTCAGTCCCTCTGGACTAAGTGATGGAGCAGCTCCCCGGAGCAGCTCCCTGGAGACATCGGAAGGTCTCTGGGCTGTGCAGATGCTGCAAGTCCAACCCTTCCTAGGTTAAACCCCTCAGCTCGGCAAGTGAGAGGGGGAAAACCAACCCACAAATACGGGAGGAGGAAGAATTAACTCGGGCTGTGAAGTTTAACAAAGTTCTGAAATCAGAGACCAGGCATGCAGCTGGACAGATGTCCTGGATGCTCCGAGCAGGGCTCTGGATCTCGGCACAGCAGCTGCAGCCACGCCGTACCTGCACCTGGATTTAGGAACGACTTTGGGATCAGCTCCGCAGCCTGAGCTGCAGGTGCTGCAGGAGAGCAGCTCTCTGCTCTCCAGATGGGCTCTGAGATGCACCAACACCCATCTCACGCAGCTGGCACCAAACCCCAGCCTGCAGCCCGAAACGTGAAGCGCTGCTCCCAACCTGGGCAGCCCAGCAGGTCCTGCGGAGCCAGCCTGGCTCTCCCCAGGAGCCCCTCACATCCGGGGGAAGGCTCCAGGAGCCGGTTCCCAACGGCTGCTCCCTGTGAGGCGGCCAAGGGAGCATGAGAAAGGGCTCCTCGCTGGTATTTCCTGCTCCCTGTGCGATCCCGAGGCGCTGCCAGCACTGCCGGAGCCGGCACCTTGTCACACGGGACAGCCGTCGTTGCACCGCGCCCCCGCCCGCCCTGTCACCTCTGCTGTCACCCCTCTGGCACACAAGAGCCCCCCATCCCAAGTCCCCTGGTGTTCACTCCCACCTCTTCACAAGACCTCTGCCTCCCTCGAGGCAGTTTCCACTTTTTCCCTTCCAAACACGAGGCTGCTGATGCACAGACACCTCAGACCCTAACGAGGAACAGACCGAGCAGGGAGAGCTCAGCTCCTGCACGCAAAGAGCCACCCCCACAACAATAACCCTTGCATTAGTCAAGATCCCTGATGGTAATCTTAATTTTGTTGACTATCCGGTATTTAGTGGGAGACAGAGTACAAAAAACCAAAGCCTTACACAGCTGGCAGAAATTCACAGGGGGAAAAACATTCCCAGTTGCTTGTTTATTATCCCAGAGAGCGTGAGGCTCATTCACCGTGAACATCGGCATCTCTCGGACGTGTTTTTAACGAGAACAGCCAGAAGAGATGCACACAGCAGGAGGAACCCTCTGCTCCTGCAGGCTTCCCCCACTTTAAGCCAAGGTTTGTGGCCCTGAAGGATCCCTGGCCCCCAGCAGGGCCAGCCTGGGTATGCTGCTGCTTCTGCCCCGGCTGGGCACAAGGTCCATCCCTCCGGGTCTGCTCTTGGCATCTCCATCTCCACCTGGAGACCCCTCAGCTGTCAGGATCAAACGCTTCCAGACCTCCATCAGCTGCCCTGCTGATTTTCCTTCTCTAATCCAACTTCTCAGCTAAGTAAGAACCCCTTCCCTCTTACCCTCTGGCCCAGGTCTTTGGATACGATGGTGGCTCTCACTCCTCCTCCTCCCAGCAGCACTCCCCACCCCAGCCCTGCCTCTCACCACAGCTCCAGTGCTCACTTTAGAGCTTTTTGCTGTACTTCCACCACATCCCAGTACCTCTGGGCTACAGGAGAGATGCTTCCCAGCAGGAATCTGCTGTGCCTTCACGCAGCTATAAATTAGGTCTCCAGAGCAAGATGTTTTTTAGGGAAATGAGGCTCATTACCCTGGCTCTGTTACTTAAAAGATACAAGAGTTTATGCTAGAGGATAAAAAGGCAGCTAGGTTGTGAGTATTTAGGCAAAAGGAATTAGCAATGCAGGATTTAGCCCAAAACTCTTCCCCAAAACAGAGGTGGGAGCAGGAGTGGTGTAAGGACAATTCCTGGCAGCAGCAGCAGTCAGCTGGGACGGGTGCAGCAGGAAGAGACCTTTTTTTCTGACATATCAGGTGGATATCCCACGTGAAACTCCAGAGCTGCTCAAAACCAGAGCTCGGCACGATCCAACTTCTGACTTTCAGCTTTAGGACAAATGAGACATTTCTGTGAGACCCTGCATTTTTAGATTTATAACGAGAGACAGGGGAGTTATTCCAGCTTTCTGTGCATGGGGATTAGGCCCAAATCATCTCATGATGAGTGTCAAATCACCAGTTCCTGCCCTTCCCCAGCACTGCCCTCACCAGATCCATCAGCACTGCCTGAGCGCACTCCTGAAGTTACCAAGATCCCATCTGTCACACTTTTAAATAATTGTCTGATCATTATGAATTCATTTGCTATTCATTGTGATAATGTTAATCAAGACGAATTAATAGAGTCCTCACACTGTACGTGCTCCCTGGGGACTTCCACCACCATTTAGAAATTAATTAATGGACCTGTAATTTTTAGCGGCGCTGCCCATGCAATCACCACTAATGGCAGGCACGGAGCAGGTACCTGCTCACAGGGTGGCAGGGCAGAGTTCCAGCATTCCTGCTGCTCCTCCCAGCCCTACACACCTTGTTCTGGGGGGCTGAAAGGTAAAGGGGGCTCCAGCTGCGTGGGGAAGGCTCTGGAGGCAGTGCTAGGGGAAGGGGATGCTCTGTACTTCTCCTGCTGGACACATAGGAGAGTTCTTGGCTTCTTTTTAGTCACCCATGGCTCAAGTTTTGGCTCAGATTTTCCTCATCCCGCTGCACATCGCCCATGGGATCCAGTATTCCCCAGTGCTCTGCATCCAAGGCAACGCCAGCCCCCACTCCTGCACTGCCCTGAATGCCTCAATCTCTCCAATTAACGCTACAGCTCTGCTGGGGCAGGAAGATTTGTTTTGAGCACCGAAGGGTTAAGCTCAGCAGGGCTAAGGAGGTCCCCTGGGTGCCCCGGCAGTCTCCCCACACCTCCAGCACAGACAGCTGTGACACTTGGTGACTTTGGTCCTTGGGTAACCCCCTAAACCGAGCGTGGCAGCGTTTGCCCAACACTCAGAGCAGCTCCAGCGCTGCCCCGTTTAATCAACGCTCCAGACAGGGCTGAGTGCTCTTCAAAGGGTCCCAGGCTGGAGCTGCGGGCCAGGGCCAGAGCTGGGGTGGCTTTATCAGCCTGTCAGGGAGGCAAGTGTGGCTCTGAAGATGTAAGGGGAGAAAGCAGCACGGAGCCGGGGTCACTCTCACGTCATGTCTGCTAAAAGCCTGCTCTGCCAGCAGATCAGAGCAGACGCAGTCAGCGTTTAGAAAGATCATTTAAAAGAGGCACAGCCGGGGAAGTTTAGATCCTAAATTTAAATTCCACTAAGGGAAGAGCTATCTTAAGAGCCTGAATTTCTTTCTTCTGCCCAACGAGAAAAAAAATGCAGGATTGGATGAGGTGCTGAAGCCGTGGCACAGGATGCCCAGAGAAGCTGTGGCTGCCTCATCCCTGGAAGTGTCCAAGGCCAGGTTGGAGTGGGAAGTGTCCCTACCCACGGCCCATCCATCACTTGAGCACTGCTCTGGGACTCAGCGCTGCTCCAGAGCCCACGAGAGGCTCTGGCTGTGGCGCAGAAGCAAAATACAAACGAGATTTTTGTCACCGCCACGCAGACACCGCCTCTGGTGCCCACCACGCTTCCTCCTAGGGAAGAAAAGACCCCTGCAGCACCCATGGGTGCTCTGGCCAGGCCGGGCCTTACCTTCTCTCTTCATGCCCATGGCCAGACACTTCTGGTAGCGGCAGTACTGGCAGCGGTTGCGCTGGCGCTTGTCGATCAGGCAGTCCTTGTTGTCCCGGCACGTGTAGGTCAGGTCCTTCCGCACCGTGCGCTTGAAGAAGCCTTTGCAGCCCTCGCAGCTGTAAACCCCGTAATGTTTACCTGGGGGGGGGGATAAAACTCGGGTTTAAAGCTGGCCCCAGCTCCCCTCTCTGCCACCAGCTCTCCCAGGGCCTCTCCCAGCTGTGTTTGAGGGGAGCAGAGGTTTCCTGAGCTGGAGCTCCATAGAATCAGGATGCCCTCCGTGGGCCATATCCTGCCTTACATCCAGGGAAAGGCCATTTCTTGGTCATACAGCAGGGCTGGGTTAGTGCAGCAGTGGAACAGGGTGACCCCCTGTACCCCTCTGAGCTCTCTGAACCCCCCACACCAGACACACGACCCCAGCCTGCTCTGTACCCTGTTCCCACCCTCCATTTCCAGCCTGGAGCACAGAAGGGGTCCCGAAGGACTCACAAACCAGGCAACCAGAGCTCTGCTGGAGCAGGAAGCTTTTAGAAAAGCAGGAGAATAAAAGGAACTAGCACATCTTTATCTCCCAGGAGTGAAGACACTCCGTGTCAGGAGCATCTTTTTATGTGGTGCTGTGTGACAGCACCAGTGTGCATCAAAGGATGGGGAGAGGGAGGACACCCCCGATGCCTTGTTCGCCAATAGGGTCAGGATGCAACCCCACTGCTGAACAGGGACCTGGCGTCTCCTGGCTCAGCCAGACCAGGACTCCATCCCCTGCCACATCCCGTCCCAAAGGAGAGCTCCCACCAGCACTCCCCGTGCTGCCAGGAGCAGGGAGCCAATGCCAACCCTCTGCCAGGGCACCCACACCCCGAGCCCGCTGCCCTGAGCCCCTCCTGGGGCGGGTGCCAGCCTCACCTGAAGATCTGTCCCCACAGATGGCACATATGTGCTTGGTGAAGGAGGCCATCGTTCCTGAGGGGTGTGCTGGCACTTTGAGGACTCCATTGAGCCCCAGGGGTGGCTTAATGTCTTCTGTGCTGGTGACGGAGTTCATGGGCGAGTTGAGCTGTGGAGGCACAAGCACAGGGCTCAGCTGGGACCAGCGACACGGGGACACGGGGGACAAGCTCCCAGTGGGGACCAGCAACTGCTCCAAACACCCACCACAAAGCTGAACCAAGAGGATTTGAGCACAAGGAGCACAAGCACTCATCTGCCCTGGCACAGGAGCCGGGGTGGCTCTGAGCTGGCAGCAGGGTGACAGAAGGACATGGCCGGTCCCCCAAGCACCACCAGCAGCCACGCAGGGCTGACCCTGCCCATCCAAGGAGGATGTTTTTCCATGATTTAAGTGGAAGGCAAGTTGCCCCAGCACAGCCCCCACAGCCAGGGATCAGCAGCCACCCCAGCTCCACCCCACCACGGGACACAGGGACAAAGATCTGCAGTGGTGGCTCGTGGGAGAGCTGCTGGCTGGGAGCGAGCCCCTGCATGGATGATGAAGGCCAGGACACTCTTGTTTAGCTCTGCAATTCACAGAGATCCTTTTAGTATTATCTGTCCAAAGGAAAGCTCCATGGCAAATAAACAGATTCCAGATGCAGCAGGGCCTGGCTTTCCAGAGCTGGTGTGGGTGGGACACGTCTCTGCCACTTCCAAATGCCTCTCCTTCCTTCCCTTGGCCCCCAACAAGCAGAGGATTGGGTGGAAGCTGGTGCTGGCACCATGGCACTGGTGTGGAGTGAAACATTCCTGGGCTGAAGCCTCCACTGGGCTGTTACACTCTTGTGTGCAAGGAGAAACTGAGGCCCAGAGCTGTAGGATCTGGGGACAAGCTCACCCCATCCAGGAGGGTCTGGGGGACCTAGATTTGGTCAGCTCTGGATGCAGAGCCAGCTGGGACCACTGTGGGTGTCCCCAAGGGAATCAGCCTGCCAGGGACTGTCACAGAGCCACAATCCCTGCCAACCTCCAAAGCCAGGCTGGACACACAGGACTGTGCCTCAGTTTGTTGCCTTCCTCTGCCCTAACAGAGATCCTCAGCGATTGCACTTGCCACAGATTAACCAAGGGAAGTCCCAGGGCTTGTGATCTGTCAATTAGAGCAGCGCAGCCGCTCCTCTGGCTTTCAAGTCCCCAGGCTGGTGGGGAATATTTGGCAGGCAGATGACTGACAGCCCCACAACAGAGCTGGATAAACCCACCCTGGAGAAAAGGGATGGATCTGCCTCCCTCTGCTGCCCTGACTGTGCCAGCTGATGAATCAGCTGGCACCTGGTGATGCACTCCTGGCTTTAGCTGCTGCTGGATAGAGCAGAGGAGGGGGGGACGAGCAGGTCCCCAAGCAGGAGCATCTCTTTTTGAGTCCCACATGGTCTCTGCGAGCAGGGGCTGCCAGTCAGGGTGACCTGCCCCAGGAATTCCTCCCCGAGCACTTTCTGGGAAGCAGAGCCAGTTCCAGGTGCAGCTGGTGGCGACGGCTCATGTCACACTGCATCCCTGGCTGTGGGACTGAGGCCAGAGGCCACGGCTGCCTGATGAAGATAAAGCCTTTCACCATCACTTCCCCCAGCCCCAGCGGCCCACAGAGCCCACCCTGAGAGCATCAGGGGGATGACAGGCAGAGCAAGACCCACCCAGGAGGGTGGGGGTCCCGCCAACCTCCGCAGCCCAGAGCATCAGCTGCTCAGAGCTGGGTCAGCCCAGGCTGGGAAGGGGAAAGTCTTCGGTTCCTCTCCCAGCGCTGGCCCCAAACCTCAGCACAGGCACCCCGGGGTTCCCACACAGCCCTGGCGCCTGCCCCAGCCCTTCCCCTCCGGGAGCACGTGCAGGGAGGGGACAGAGGAGGGGACAGCAGCCCCTGGCCGTGACACAGCACTTCTGCTGTGGGACAGCACGGCTCCAGCTCAGCAGTGAGCCCAGGCACGGGGCGGGGAACCAGGGCTCTGCTCCCCCAGTGACGCCGGCACCTCTCGGCTCCTTCCCTTCCCTCTCCAGCTCATCGCACCCCGGACCGAATCCTGGCCCTTCTGGCAAGCAGAACTTTATTCCTCCTCCTCCCACCCCAAAAAACATCCCAGCCCTTCCCCAGTCCCCCAGGCGCCCTTACAAAGAGCACTGTGCCAAGGCAGGCGGCGGCTCTGCAAAAGCCTAATCCCACGTCTGATCTCTCCCCACTCGCCCCCGGGAGCCCCGAGCTGCTGCCAGCGATGCCTGGGGCTCCACACAGCCCTGCAAACTGCATGGAAAGTCCTTCCCTCGCAGCTCTCGCTGAAAATCCTGCACTTTTTTTCCTCTTTTCCCATCATTTTTAGGTAAGAGGGTTTAAGTAATCTGTTAAATCCCGGGGCTGCTGGGCGTAGCCCCCCCAGGCTGGCTGGGACCCTGCTCACCACTGCCTCGCCCCCTCATCCCTGGGGCAGCCCAGCACCAGCATCCCCTTCCCATGGATGCTGGGATGCCATGGCAGGATCCCTGCCACATTCCCTGATTTTGGGGCTGTGTTTGCAAACCACACAAGATCCTGGGAAGCTCCCAGAGCTGCAGGGAGAGCGCTGGGAGCACCTCGAGCATCCTCCAGGACTATCACTGAGGGCTGCTGGGGTCCTCCCCTCTGCAGAACCACACGGGGTAGGGTGAGCCCCCCGTTTTTTGGGATCCTGGCAGCTCCTTCCCCCCCGGCGGAGGGGACCCACCCTGGGGACCTTGCACACCGCGTGCTCTTCTGCTCTGCTGCCTCTCCGGAGGCGACGAGGCGTGGCCTGATGGCAAGTGGCATCTGCCATCTGATGCAAACCACCTTCCATCAGTGCCATCCCTGCCCGGCGACGGGGGCCACACGCCTCATTACCCCGGCGCTCTGCCAGCCGGGGCAGGGGGGCTGTGCTCCCCACCAAGCATTGGCCTTGCTGCGCCCCTCCTCCTCCTCCTCATTGTCCTCCTCGTCCTCCCCCCACGCTCTGCTGGCCCAGGTAGGCGCCTCTGCCCGCTGCAGGGACGGGGACAGGGACCTAATGTGGCCAGACAGGGAACAGATGGCAGGAGCCATTAGGCTGAAGCCCTCCCAAGTGTCACCTTGAGGAAAACCACTTAGAACAAGTCCCTGAACAAAGGACGGGCACTCTGAAGGCGGAAGCCACCAGGATGGAGCCATTGAGGGCTGGAGCCACCAGGATGGAGCCACCAGGATGGAGCCATTGAGGGCTGGAGCCACCAGGATGGAGCCACCAGGATGGAGCCACCAAGGATGGAGCCACCAGGCCAGGAGCCGCCACGGATGGAGCCACCAGGGATGGAGCCACCGAGGGCAGGAGCCACCAGGGCTGAAGCCAGCTCGCTCCCACCACCATGCCACCACACTTTCACTTCCCCTTCTGCCCTGGAGCTCTGCCTCGTTTCGGTTCCCCCGCTGGCCGCTCCCTAACTGCACCTTACAATCGCCCTTTCCCCGCCACCTCCCTGGCTTGTGGCTCCCCTCAAGGTTGCCTCATATCCCCCTTCCCACTCCTTCCCCACCATTTTGGCGCCGGGGCTGCTAATTTTGCTCCGGCTGCCCGTTCCCAGGCGCAGTTTCAGTTCCTCTTCCCTTGGCCCTGGGAGGGGAGGGGACGTGTCCCCCCCGCTGGTGTCCCGCAGCGGGGAGCGGGGTGTGCAGGTCCCTGCACATCTGAGGGGGTCACAGGTTGAATCCTGCACGGGATTCAAGCTCATCCAAAGGCAAATCTTCTTCCTCTCTGCCCAGCACAGGGATGCTGGATCCTGGGGGTCCCCAGGGCTGGCAGTCAGCACAGCCCCATGTAGTAAAAGGACCTGTTATCTCTGGGAATAAATCAGGCCAATATTTAAAAATAAAGGTGCTGGCAGGTGCTTGACTCCCAGAGAGGGCCTGGAATAAATAAACCCACAGCGAGTGGCAGGTGGTGGCCAATTCCTTAATCTGCCCTTTTACTAAACATATCCCGTGCGAGGAGCCAGCAACAGGTGGCAGGGGCTGGCCAGAACTCCGATCTGGCTATTTTTAAAAAGAGCTTATCTCGCCCTGCTTGGAGGGGTTTTTACATAATCTTCAGCCACTGAAGGCCAGGCCTTGCCCTGTGAGGAGAAAGGGGCAGTGGGCAGAGGACCCCTGGGGTTGTACGAGTGACGGGACAAGGGGAAAGGGCCTCGAGTTGAGACTGGCTGTTAGGGGTAATTTCTTCATGGAAAGGGTTGTCAGGCTTTGGAACAGGCTTCAGGGAGGTGGTGGAATCACCACTGGAAGTGTCAACGGTGCGTGGATGTGGCACTTGGGGACATGGGTTTGTGGCGGGCTTGGATGATCCTAGAGGGCTTTTCCAACCAGAACAACTCCATGATCCTATGGGGACCACGTGCTGGCCCTGCAGGGGCTATGCTGCTTCCCAGGAAGGAGCAGAATCCCAGACAGTCCTAGGGTGGCTCTGGCTCCTGCCACAGCTACAGTAGTCCCCAGGTGACCCCGAGATGGTCACTACTCCCCTTCCACCCCATCCTGGGGACAACAGGCAATGGATGGCCACGTTCCAGCTGCGCTGGTCCCTCCTAGCCCATCCTTCAGCCCCCAAAGGAGCAGGACGCCTCCAGCTTCGTTTCCCCCTTGAGTTCCTGCTTTGTGCCTCCCCTTGGCGCTTGTCTGGATGAGGAACCCCCCGAGGTGGCTCCTCCCTGCCCAAACAGGCAGCAGTGAGCCCTCACTGCCGTGCCCTTACCTGCGGGCTGCTGGTGCCGAATCCCAGGCTGGGCGTGGAGGGGACGGACATCGAGTGCGGGCCCATGGGGGAGCTGATGACGGAGAAAGGGGGGCCCATGCCATTGATGGGCGAGCTCAGGGTGCTGATGGGCGAGTGCAGCTGGCCCGGCGAGCCCAGCGAAGAGCCGATGCCCGGCCCGATGGACGGGTGCAGGGAGGGGGTGGCCATGGGCCCCCGGCTCGTGGGGGAGTTCAGGGATGTGGAATTCACTTGGTTGGAGAAATCTGGAAGAGAAGGAGGAGAGGAACGGCATTGAGTCACCCACGTGGGACAGAGCCCTGAGCTGCAGCCCCCCTGCTACTCCCCCAAAATTCCCAGTGCAGCTCCATCTTTCCAAACCACCTTCTCCTGGAGTATCCAGGCAGGCATTAAGACACATGCTGAGAGCATTTCCACCTCGTTAAGAGCATTTCCACCTCAAGCCAGGCATCAGTGCCCTCCTCCACCACCTCCCTGACACAGCTCTAAGCTCTGCCAGGGGCTCAGCGTGGCTGCTCCAGCTGATTCCCTCCATGCCACAGGATAATTTGGATTTATCACCAGGCCAGGCCGTGCGTGGGGAACAGAGAGCAGCACCCACAGGCTGTGGAGGTGGCTCAGTCTGTGCATCACACACTTGGCGGGGGTGCGTGTCCCTCCAAAGGGAATGGAGGTTCAGAGGTTGGATTTGAGGATTTTGGAGGTCTTTTCCAACCTGAATGACTCCGTGATTCTGGAACACTCTGCTCTAGAGCGGGAGCAGCTCTGCAGGCAGCAGGACAGGCTGTGTGTGCCTGTCCCGGGGGAGCAGAGGAGGGGGGTGGGAAGGGGGGCTTATAAATAGCCTCCGATTCTCCCAAGAGGAGACATGGAGCCATTCCTGGCACATTTCCTCCTCATCCTGTCACGCTGCTTGCAAAACAATCCCCAGCGAGGAAGGGGCTGGCTCTGGCCCCGGGGAGGGGCGGGCGGAAGGCAGCAGGGACAGGGGGGGGCCCCCAAAACCCACCCGGACCCCCCAGCTCACACCAGGGATCCAGAGAGGGGGAAGCACCAGCACGGCCACCTGGGTGCTCATGGTGGGTCTGCCTTTGGCTGCAGACCCCAAAGTGAAGTAAAGTCTGGAAAATTCCATTTTCGCTCGCCTGCATCCGTCAGGATCAGCTGTCTCCCCAGGATTTTGGAGCAATTAGCACACGAATGTCACACGGAGGGAAACGCTGAACCCACAGCAGCCCAGCCCCACAGCAGCCTTCCCTGGAGATCCCCGACCCTGGTGGGGAAACCCCAGCAGGAGGAAGAGAAGGTTCAGCAAGGCAGCGATGCCGCTCTCGCAAAGATGTGGAACCAGCACCCCACTGCTGCTTCCAGAGTCCCATCACTGCTCCCAGCATCCCATCCCTGCCTCCAGAATCCCACTGCTGCATGCAGAATCCCATTGCTGCATCCAGAGTCCTACTGCTGCCTCCAGAATCCCACCACTGCCCCCAGCATCCCCAGAATCCCACCTCTGCCCCCAGCATCCCTCAGGCACCCCTGGGCCGTGGCAGAGAGGAGCCCCCCTGTCCCTGGGGCCAAGCCTGGCCGGGCTCTCACAGGATGTTGACACAAACCAAGCGCCGTCACCCACGGCTGAGTGACATGAGGGAGGCACAACAGGAACGCCAGGAAATTCCTTGAGGATTCCAGGGCTGCTCCTGGCGTTTGGCACAGCGCTTCCCAAGGCTGGTTTTGGGGTCTTTATAGAGCAGCAGGGCTCTGGAGAGCCCCCAGTGCCGTCCAGGAGCTCGTTCTGGAGCAGGACCCCACAAACACCCAGGAGGTGATGGAGGGACACCTGCAAAGGATGCAGAGGGTCCCTGGCCAGGGGAAACAGGCCCTTGAGCTGTGCAAAGGGAAGGCAGCAGAGCACAGTCCTTCCTTTGAAAAGACCCAGAATATTTAAGGCAGGAGAGGTCACAGGCAGGTCACTGGCGACCGGCCCGCACGTGTGGGGCCGGCACCTCTCCCGAAATAATCCCAATCCCTGGGCACCTCAGGAGCTCCCTGCACATCCCACGTCACCACATCAGCTCCCCTCAGCCTATTCCCACACTGATGTGTTCCCCAGCACCCAGCAAGGAGCTGGAAGGGAATAATTCAGGCAATGACAAAAAGGAAAAGAGAGGAGAGGGATAATCACAGAATAGGGAAATATGGGCAGGCACGGCCACATTTGGGTGGGTTTGCACCCAAACCCCTCAGCCACACACTCAGAAATCTGAACCAGATCCAGATTTTTCAGGGCATCACAACTCAAAGCCTGGTTCAAAGCAACTTCTTGGACACTGGGAGGTTTCCACTCCTCATCCAAACACTCCCTGCTCCAAAACCCCGCTGGGAGAGCGGCAGCAATGGGAAACATTTACACCCAGCAAGCAAATGTGGGTTTTTAAACTTAGCAAAATCCAGAGTCCACTTGAGGCAACTCAGCCTGGATGCTGCCAGTCCCTGGCTCGAGGGAAGAGGAGTTTGGGGAAAATATAACTCGAAGTAGAGAGATGGGCATCAAGAGTGGGATGTGAGGAGTCTGCCCTCTTCCCCCACTGCAAGTATCCTAAAGGACCTTGACTGCGAAAAGAATGCCACCAAAAAAAGAAAAAATTTAAAAAAGGCCTAGATTGAGGAAATATCCTTAACAGAAACAAATAAATTCCCAAACTGATGAGCACCACTTGGACTGCAGCAAACAGAGGAGGCATTTTCCCAACGGCATTTTCAGCTCAAGCAGTGTGAGAGTGTTCCTTCTCCTCGAGGAGTTTTGCCATTTAAAGCTGCTGTGTGTGTGACTATCTCTTGACCAAAATAAACTCCGTGCCTGTTTCTAAATTAAAAAAAATTTGAAAAAATAAAAGTTCTGAAAGCATTTCCCCTCTGTCACACCCATCAAGTGCAGCTATTTTCTCTGTGTGTCCTTTGTTTAAGCACAACGACCTCTGTCTATCCCCGAAGATGCCCCATGGCAGTTGGGAGATCAGAAACCAGAGCTCGTCAGCAGCTGAAGAATTTGCAGTGAAGCTCTTTTTCTTCCTCCAAACTACGAGCCCGCCAGCCACAGAGTTTGGACGGGGATTTTTCCCAAGGAATATGACATTTAGGGCAGGGCCACATGATCCATGTGCAAGGGATGTGCCCTGTGAGCGCTCCCAGCTCTGCTCCACGGCACAGAATCATCCCATGGACGCCAGAGCCAGCAGAGCAGCCTGACTTTTGTTTTTCTGGTGCTCATCCCTGCCTTTCCAAGATCTCTTTGGGAGGGATTCCCACCTCGCAGAGCAGCAGCAGCCTCAAAACCAGACACTGATGGCACAGGGAGGGCACAGACTGATGTCACCTCCACCGAAGTCACACAAGACATTGAAAGCAAGGCTGGGAACAGATCCTGGCAATTCCACAATGCAGGGTAGCATCTCAACTGCTGGATCACCCTTCCCTCAGACAGAACTCTCCTGGCATTATCATCATTATAATAACAATTCGAACAAGAATATTATCAAAAACCTTCTATAATGGGGAAAAAAAACCCACCTTCAGGAAACATTTGTACACAACATCCCTGGGCAGCTCCACTGCTATTTTCCATCCCCTTGGCATTCAGCACAAACCTCCAGCTCGGACCAGCCAACATCCACGGCTGGATGCCTCCCAGACGGGCAGGTCAGACCCTCCAGGAACACCCAGAATGCCACCAGCCCTGGCCACCCTTGCCTGTGGCATTTTGTCACCCAGTGCCACTCCAAGTGCTGCTGCCTGGCCAGGGCACGTCTGCAGCAGCTGCAGCAGCTTTTGCTGATCCGGCACTATCACAGAGGGCTGTGATTTTAACATTTCTAGACCACAAAATGTCCCAGAGCAGAAACAATTCCAACAGTGCAGAGGCGCTTTTTTTTCCCAGGATAGCTCATTTGTACTGGAATAAAGTGTACCAGCAAAAGCTTTCGCCAGAATAATCTTCATTTATGCCTAAAAGGCTTTGCCAGTAAAACTACATTGACCCAGCTCTGCTGGAAAACCTTTTCTGGCGTATCCTGGGAGTTTACTCAGCAGCTCGGTGGCTCCGCACTCGGCTTCTGAGAGAAGGGAAGTTAAAAAAAAAAAACCAAGTTATTTCAAGGCACAAACAGACTCTCTGAGCTGTGTTTTTCTGCAGCTGAGGAGAGCTGCACACACAGCTCATTTCAGGATCCACAAGATACAATTCATTGGGATCAGAGGGGTTTGCAGCACGCCAGGGCTTGAGGAGCTGTCACTGTAGGACCACCCCAAGAGCCTGCCCCTGGCACCGGCTGAGATTTGGAAAGTCACTCACAACCCCCTGCTTCCGCTTTCCTTTTTCTCCCCTCAGCACCTCTTCCTCCTTAATCAGAAAGCAAATCAATTCTGGGTATTAAACAGCAGGAAATTCTAAATTTGGGTTGCCACTCCCTTCCTTAAGTCAGCCCTTGGCGTTGGGGCTTTGCAGTGCTGTGGGGCCACGCCAGGAGGGGATCAGGACCAGCAGCACACACCAGGATTCTGCAAACATCCTCCTCCTCCTCCTCTGCTCTCCAGCATCCCTTTGGTGGTGCCCAGGTTCCAAACCCTCACCCCCGAATGCACGTGGATCAGGTAAAAGGCAGCACCCCACGTTCCTGCGTCGGTGACTCTACACCAAAATGAACTCGGCAGTGAGAACCAGCGTCCTTTTGCTTTCACTCCTCAAAAGCACTTCAGGAATCTCATGTGCTTTCCAGACAAGGAACCCCAAATGATGCAGGTTTCCCTTTCCCTTCCTCTCACCTTCCTCACAGCAAACCAGGGCATGAGTGGCGAACAGCAGGAGAACGCCAGGATCCGGGCGGGACACGAGGGCTTGCCCGTGGTTTTCATGTGAGAATCGCCACGGTAATGCTGTGACCACAAGAGGTCAGGTCCTCGCTTTTGTCCTGATCACAAACTCGGGGATGGATTTAAATAGCCCCTGGCCTAGAATCTTGAGTAAGTTTGCTCTCAATTTACAGCAGCACAGCTGAGAACCGAAGGGAGGATGGAGCAAGAGCTGCCTCTTCCCGTCCCAGCGGTGGCTGCTGCCGTGGACCCAGCAGTGCCCGACCTGGGCACACTCAGGGGGGTGACCTGAGTGTGCAGTGTGGTTGTTATCCCAAAAACTCATCCATGGATCCAAGGAATAAACAGCATCCTGTGGCAAATCCAAGCATATTAAGCTGCATTTAAAGCACTTTGCCCAGCAAGGACAGGCAACTGATCCTCTCAAACCACCTGGGTTCCAAGCACACAGTCAGGGAATCCCTGGGAATGGGCACCCCAAGCTGTCAGAAGAAGCTGTCCATTATCCATAATTCCCTTCTGAGTATCTTTTCCACAGCCACAGGCAAAGGGATGTAGGATCATGGGAATGCAGCATGGACAAGTGCGCTGAGTATTTCTGATTTCACCAAAAAGTAATTGGAGTTGTTTTTTCTTTTCACATTTCTGGACTCAAGTACAAAGACAAACCCAAGAACACCCCTCTGAGACCCCCCCAAACCCTGCACAAGGGGCAGCACACAGAAATCTGTCTTTTTGCAGGCATTCCAAAACCACCACAGGCAGTTTCTCTTCAGGAACCTGCTCCGAGATTTGGGAGAGTTTCTCCAGCCGCACTCAGAACCTTCCCCAGGTGACACCGTGGTGGTTCAAGCTGCTCGAGGACAGTGAGAAACTCAGTTTCAGCTGCAATCTGCACAAGGTGGGTTCCTCCTCCCAGCAGCTTTCACTTTGACCAAACTAAAACCTCAAAGCCACAGAGCTTCTCACCTCTGGCTCCGCGCTCCCCCCGAAACCTTCCCGCAGCACCACTCGGCACCTCCAGCAAACCCAGCCAGCAGCAGAGGTGCTTTTTGGGTTTTCATTGCAGCAGCAGGGGTTTTCCTTGGCTGGAGGAATTCCACAGCATCCCTCTGCGTGCTGCCAGGCGTTGGTGCTGCCTCCTGCCAGCATTTCACCTGACAGGTTGATGGGCCCTGGCGTGAGATTAAGGCACCCTCGAGCAGCTTTCCGCCTGCACTCCACACGCCAGCCTCTCCCTCCCCAACCAGAATTCCCGCTGCACCACTCAGGAAACCTCTGCTCTCTTCCCACAAGGTGAAGTGCAAAAGCATCCCATTGCTGAGCCATGGGGGCTCCCCAAAGCGGGACCCACCCCAAACCTTGCAGCAGCACTCTGAGGAGGTGGCAGCATCCCTGTCCCACAGCTGGCTCACCTCTGTCCCTGCAGCTCCAACAGCTGTTCTCCCTCCCTATCCTATTTTCTCCTCTGGATTTTTCTGGAGAAAACCCCACTTTTTGGCAATCTGGCTCAAAGCACCACAGGGACACTTTTGGGAGACACTCACCCCTAACTCACCCCATCACCTGCTGGACCCAGTGTGCCCAGCGGTCTGGAGATCCCCCAGCACAGGATCCACACCAAAACTGGGATACCTGCTCCTGATGCTTCAGAGCTGCCATGGAGCAGGGGGCACACAGACCCTACCCCAGGGCTGACCAAGTGTGCTCAGCACCAGCACAGGGGCTTATTCTGGACTTCTTTCCCTTAAAAACCCCATTCCACCCTCTCAGGAGGCCGCTAAAATCACACCCAGCTCCTGGAGCAGTGGCAGAACTGGAAGCCTGCAGGGCCTACCCCATCCCCAAGGGGGAAGGACTGAAAAGGGGAATTTTCCAGAAGCTGCTGTCCCTGCAAGCTGCCCTGTCACTGGAGGAAACGCCTCTTCCTCCTGCACTCCCGGCTTCCTGCCCCGCATGGACCCCATCCCAAACCACCTCCCCATCCCATGGAGGACCCCCACCCATGTCCCAAGCAGACAGAACAGCCTCCAAACCGCTCCAGCAGGACCTGGAGGGGCAGGCAGAGAAGGGCAAAGCAGGAAGGGTGAGGAGCAGGACATATGGGAAGTGTGAGGAGAGCAGGGAAGCCCAGGGGGAGAGGAGAGGGCAGCTCTCCCCCACCCCGGCAGCGCTGGGCGGAGGGGGAGGGTGCACCCAGGCAAACAAGGATTCTGCTGATAAAGCAAATGTGACTCAATCACACGCTTGTGCAAAGATGTCACAACAGTGCTGAGAAATTACAGGCTCCTATTTCATCCCTCGAGGGCCGGCGCTGGCCCCGCTCTCACAATGCTCTCTGTTCTGCTGTCAGTGGCGCAGCGAGTGCCCCTAATTTACTGGCTGGGAACCCGCTGCAGGGCCAGCCCATAATAGGGGCAGTGTAGTGCTGCTGCCAGGGCTCCTGGGCTGCCAGGGGGTGGCTGATAAAGGGCTCGACATGGCAGCTCTGTCAGCAGCAGAAGAAGAGGCTCAGAGCAGGGCTGTCCCCTCCCGGCACTTACAGGGTGTGGGAGAGGGGATTGATGGCCCCAGCCCCAAATCTGGCAGAGCTGGGATTTCCCAGGCAAACCTTGCTTGGAGTTGTATCTCTCCAACTTCTTGGGTGTGCTCATGCACCCTAAAAGGGAGGTTTGGGGGACCCCAGTGCCAAGGAACAAGGGCTCAGCCACCACCCCTGCCACCGACCTTCCCCAAGCACAGCCTGGAGCAGGCCGTGCTGAGAGGGGACTGGACCTGCTGGCTCCTTTCCAGCTTCTGAACAGCACCAATGAAGCCAAAAGCAGCAGGAAAAGATGCCAGCAGAGGGGAAGATGCTCCCTCTGCTCTGCAAAAACGGAGGGCTGCTCACGGGGGTCCTTCCCTGATGGGCGTCACCAGCGTGGGGATGTGGTGAAGGTGGCATCCAGGCACTTCCCAAAGTCTGTCCATGCTGCCCAGGGAGCTCTGCTCGGAGCTGCTCATCCTCCCTGCAGCTGCTGACCTTCACAGCCTCTGGCTCCATCCCGTTCCCCGAAAAGAGCATGGTGAGAGCTGAAGCACAGTGGTCCCGCAGGTTGCTGGAGCTCATTATGGCCTTTTAATTACATTCAATTGCAGTTTTATGGGCTTACGGGCAAATTGGAAGTGATCTAATTGCCCTTGAGGGGGTGCTGGGCTCTGAGCTATGAAAATTCAAGCAGGATCCAGTGAGATGCAGGGGGAGCTCAGAAGCCTTAGGCTCATTCCAGCAGAAAGAGAAGCTTCCACTCACGCTGGAGATCCCCCAGGACATCCCAGTAAGGAGCCACACATGTGGCACGTGCCAGGCCCACTGGAGAACCTGGATCAGGCGCTGCCCCACTGCCCCAGCTCATCCCAACCACTGTCCCCAACACCTGGGGACATCCCCACGCTGGGCTCCAGGGAGGAGGGATGTGGAGAGGAGACGGGGCTCAGACCTGCAGCCAAGCTCTCTGCTCCTGGGGATCCTGCTCCCTTGAGCCCCAAAATGTCCCTCTGCAAAGCAGGCAGGGCAAGAAGCAGCCAAAAGGATGCTGAGTGCTCTGGGAAACAGGAGCTCCAAAGCCCCAGCTTCCCATATTCTCCCTCCAGCAGATCCGGGATGAGCCAAATCCTAAAGACCACGAGCAGGAGCAGCCCAGCAGCTCTCCCAGCCACTGGCTTTGAGATCCATGAGCTAAAACATGTTCCTCATTCATTAATGAGTCCTGGAGGTGCAGGATGTGCTGCATCCACCCTTGTTCTGCTGATCTGGGGATGGGCAGGAGGGACAGCACCTCCCCATTGCCTCCTGCTCCCATCTGTGGTCAGCACGGAGAGCAACCATCGGCCCACATGACTTGTAGAGATCCTACAGGATGGGCCAAGCTCCGTGCTCAGGGGCTGAGACAACAGCAGGAGGTGAGAGGAGGAGGAGGAGGAAGACACAGCCGTGAATTTCCTCCGTCTGGCTCCCAGAAACAACGGCCCACAAAGCACCGGGCAGACGGATTATATTACGGTGCTGTGCGTGCACATTAATCCAGATTTGAGATAATTACAGTCATTCACTTGGCATAATGGGCTTTAATTGATCCAACGGGGCCAGGGCTGGTGCTCGCCGCCAGTGTGCAGCTGGCAGCCCAAGACGCCAAAGCTGCGCCACCACTGACCAGCAAAACCAACGCTGCTTCCTGGTTTCTCAGAAAACCAGTTTCCCAGAAAATCAGTTGTGGTGGCTCGCCTTAGGGGATGCTGGAGGATCCATGAGGCAAGGCCACATGGACTTTTCCTTCTCTCAGTTGAGACCCAGCAAGGCTGGCATGGGCACCGAGGTGTCACCTGGTCAGGAGACATCTCGTGAGCATCCAAGTGGGATGAGCCACCCCTCCAGACGGCTTCGCTGCTGGGAACTGGGCAAGGGCAGCCCATGGGAATGCTGGTTTCCAAGTCTCCTTGGAGAAATGCCCACCTCTCAGAACCATGCCTGGTGGGAAGTTGGTCAACAGATCCCTGAAGGCCCCTTCCCAGCAGTGTTTTTGTGCTTTAATGGTCACAGAGCTGGAAACACAGATGGGCAAAGGAACTCAGAGTCCCAAAACAGCCACCCCTTCCCACCTCAGCTCCTCTTCCACATCTCCACCGATGCCTGGAGAACGCTCCGGAGTGAGCCAGTTCCCTCAGGGACAAACCCCCCCACTTTGTGCCCCTCAGCTGCAGGTCCAGGAGGAAGAAGGAGCCTGAGGACTGGGTGCCTACACAGCAAGGTGTGTGACGAGACAGGGAAGGCAGAGCCAGGTTCCCTTCCATAAAAGCAAGTTCACTCTGGAAAGCAGATGCCATGCACTTTTATCCAAGAGAAAGAAACTCTCCTCAAGTCTTACATGACGTGTTGGGGTTCAGTGTCCCACTCAGGGCAGGAGGGGAGGTTTAAGCCCCCTCAACTCTGGCTGTGTGGCTGGAGGGATGGGCAGGCAGGCTGGGTGGGTTGTTCTCCCTTCCCAGGCCAGAGAGGAGGCTTGGCAAAGCTTTTCCCTCCCTCAGGCAGGCAGCAGCAAGGGATGGGCTGCCTGAAAGCTGCCTTTGGGTTTAAGTTTCTGGTTCGAGTCCAAAGCTAATTAGGCTGCGCCAAGTCCAATCAGATAGCCTCGGCTAATTGAGCTCGGCACGGACGGGTCAATGTCCAGCGGGGCTCGGCGTTCCAGGAGTTCTGGCAGCCCACAGATAACTGCCCGGGCCTGGGAAGGGGAAGGACCCCTCACAAAAATGTTCCCTTCATGTACAGGCAGCGTTCTCTGCCAGAGCTGAGCACAGCCTGGGTTAACCCCTCAGACACCGCCAGCGTTGTCTCCCAACCCCAATGGATGAGGAGGCCCCAAAGGCAACACTGGGCAGGGATAAAAGGGAGCGAGTGAGGCATGAAATTGGGTGACTTCACCATGCTCTGGTGTCACCTCTCCTGGTGTCACCCCAAGAACAGGCTTGGTGAGCCATGGCACAGACCACACACCACAGAGCAGAACCCCCACAGCACCCAGCAAGGGCAAACCACGTCAACTCCAGCCACACGACTCCTGGAAATGTGACACTAAGGACCCTGGAGCTGGCTGCTCCATGCTCTCCACACAGCTCCTCCAAAGCTGGGGTAGGTGTGTCTGCAGCAGACTGCAGCCTCCAGGCTAGGAGAGAGGGGTTTGTCCGAGCTCTGGGAGCCAGCAGGGCTGTGGGACGGGGTCAGCAGCACTTCCCAGATGTGCCTGGGCATTGCAGCCAAGCACTGCGACCAGGGAGAGCATAAGGAAGATGAGGGGCTCTGAGGAAGGCTCTGAGGAAGCCCTTCCGCGGGTGGTTCTCAGCCCCGCTGAGCAGCTCCCCCAGCTCCTGACTTCTAGATTCCAGCCAGGAAAACGAAAACATCCAGCTTCCCAGAAACCACAAACTTCCTTTTTGCCTCTAATCCTGCCCGTACTTCCAGGCTGAGCACCATCCAGCCGGGCAGAGAGATGGCAGCCTCGATCCCTGCGCCGGGAACACCGAGAGAATCCCCACATCCGCTCCCTCCACCCCCGGCTGCTGGGAAAGGCTGCTCCTCTTCAGCTGACAAATGGATGAGACGTTTCATTAATAAACCCCAGCTTCTCCTCACACTTCTGATTACAATCTCTCTGTTTGGATCTGTGCTCATGTTACACGTTCGTCTCAATTATATATTCCCTTCTCCTTAAATCCCCACTTATCTCCTTTACCACGTAAATCACGGAGTGGGCTCTGGTTTGGGGCTTTTTTTTTTGTTGTTGTTTTTTTTTCCTTTGCAAAACTTTCCCTGCTCCAGCAGCACTTAGAAAATAAACAGGAATTTAAACTGCAGCATGTCCTGGTAGACTCTGAGCTCATCTTCCAGCAAGGAGGGTGACACTGGTCCTGCTCGCCACCACTTGCTTCCAGCCCCACCGTGTTCACAAAGCACTTTTATTTATTTTTTACTCAGCCATATCCTTACTGGGGCATCCCTAGGAATATCTTCCCCCCACAAATCCCTCGTTCCAGCTGGAGCAGAACGTGAGACACCGACCAAAGCAGCAGCGCAGGGCCAGCCCAGCCTGGCTCCCCCCGCACTGCCCCACATCCCTCTGGCAATTAAGGCAATTGCTTGCATGGAAACCTAATTATATTAGGGAAGTATTTAGTAATTTTTAACTGTTGGGCTGGTGGCTTGGCTCCCTCCCCCTCCCACATTCCAGCAGCGCCGGGCAGGAGTTGCAGCACTGGATTCTCCCCCTCTGCCACCGCTGCTTTGAAGATAAAGAGTGAGGAAGAGGAGCAAGGTGGTGTGATGGGCTCGGGTGGTGGATGAGCTGGAGAGTCCCCAGCAGTTTGCCTGCAAGGTTTGCATGGGATGGCCGGGAATGCCCAGCCCTGGCACGTGGTGGCCTCTTGATGCCACCATGAGAAAGATGCTCCAAGGTCCCCTCACAGGGCTCAGCCCTGTGTGCGATGCCCATCTCTGCTGAAAATTCAACACTCCAGCCACAAGGTTTTGGGTGCCCTGGTTGTGTCTCCATCCTCCTCCACTCTTGTACACAAAACTTGGGTGGGTGAGAGCAGAGCAGAGGCACCACTGCACCGAGCCCCACCAGGCACCCAAAAATAACACTCCTGGCCCTGTTTGTCCACAGGCAGCAGAGCAGGAGCCCACCACGGATTGAGTTCCACCACGGATTGAGTGCACCATGGGGAGCTGTGCACCATGGAGAGCATCGCAGGGGCTTCATGCTGGATCATCTCCATGGGCCACCCACTCTCAGCCCCAGCAGGACCACGAGGCTCCCCCAGCCCAGCCCTGACTCCCCCAATTCCCCATTCCCAGCCCTGGAAAGGCCGGCGGTGCCTTTAAGAGGCCGGAGGGGAACGTGATGGCCGCTTTTCCGAAGGCCCATTAATTTGCCAGCATCACATGCTCCGCAGCTGCAGCCTGGCAGTGATTTATCCTCTTCTGAAGTTCATCAGAGGGAAAAGTACTTCCCAGGCTCAGCCTATCCCCCTTCCCCTCTCTCTGCTCCTCTCTCCGGTGCAAGCTGCCCGTGTCCAGAGCCCGGCGAAAATCCCGCTGCCCCATCCATCACCCCGAGTGTCACCCCCTGCCCTCGCCACCCAGCCCAGGCACTCTCCTTCTCCCCGGCATCTGCCAGCAAAAGAAAACTTCCTCTGCCTTCCTCGCTTCAGTGACCCACCGACGAGAAAGTCATTAATTAATAAGGGGCAGCACTGCTCTGGCTCCTCTGCGGCCTGCAGAGCCCCCTCCTCCCCATCCCCAGGCCCTGTAGCCAAAATAAACGTCAGGGAGGAGGCGGGCGTCCCCTCCTCCTGCCGCCACCCCCCTGCACGCCGCCGTCCTCCGGGGAGGTTCAAAAGTTCAAGATTTTCACATTTCCCTAACGTTATTTCAGGAAATTGCTGGAGAAAGGAAAGCCGGCGCTGCCGAAAAAGCAATCCGCGGGTGGATCCAGTAACACACAGCATCCAGAGGCAGGGCCGGCTGTGCGCCAGGCGTGGCTCAGAGGGAGCCCCATCCCCAGCCCGCTGTTTATTTTTTGGAGCATCTTTGCACACCGCTGGCTTTTCCTAAAGCAAACCCACAGCCACTCCAAAGCAGCCCCGGAGGTGGCAGACACCAGGATAAGCTGCCACAAAGTCCTTGGGTCACTCCCCAGAGCTCAGAGCACCAGCACTTACCAAATTCTAGCAGCTGGTTTGGGGTGATGCTGCCCAGTTGGTTCAGAGCATTCCCAAGAACATCCCTCAGAGCAGAGAATGTGGGTGCCGCGGTCCTGCGTGCCCAAGGAACGATGGCTTGGCCCCAGATGTGTGCAGGGCTCCCTGCAAACACCGCCCTGACGCGTGTTTGGGTTCCCTCCTTCCTTCCTTCCTCTCGAAACCCTTCAGATTTCACATTTGCACAAACCTCAAAAGCGACCCGAGCCGCGCCTGGCTTTGCATTAAACCAGGCTCAGCGACAGCCTTCGCTGCAGGTTCGTGGGAAAGGTTCGTGAAACTACTGAAACTCCTGGCAAACCTGAATTTGGGGTTACAATGAAACATGAAACTCGGCTGCTTTCATGTGGTTTGGGGTTTTTTGTTGCAAAACATTCGGTGCAGCAGCTCCGGGCAAGAGCGTGACAGCCGAGCGCACGGCAGCGTGTCCACAGGAGCGAGGAATTCGGATACACCCCGGCAGCAGCGTTCCCTGGCAAATGATTAACCGGGATTGGGAGCCACCTCATCAGCCTGGGGGCTGGATCAGCACCACCAGCACGGGGCAGAGCTCTTGGCACTGGCAGGGACCCAAGCTCCGATGGATCCGTGGTCATGGAAGAGCCTGGATGTGCCATAGCATGTGGAATTGTGCCCCAGGCAGGTGCTGGCAGCTCCCTGTGGGAGCAAGAGATTCCAACCACGGTGCTCCTGAGGGCCTCTCATCCCAGCAGGGCACTGCACACCTTCTCCTTGCCCAGGGCAAGCCCAGCTGATGGCAAAGAGGGGGTGGGAATCCTTCATTCCCCAGTGTTGCTTCACTCCATCCAGGCAGTGAGGGGGTGGGATTGGTTTGCTCTGGGGTTTTTTAAGTTTGAGGAGCTCTTGGGGTGTTTGGAGTTGGATCTTCTGCTTTGAGCCCACTTTGTCCACGCTGGCCCCACTAATTCCAACTGGAAAGTGGTGATGGAGACAACGCCTTGAAAATGAGCAGTGTGAGTATCCCAGATCACTGATTTCCTTGGAGGAACAGGAGTTCTTCCCAAGTATCCATCACTCTCAGCCTCCATTAACCCCTTGCTCTCCAACAGCTCCTCAAGGTCTGGGTGTCACCCAGGCCACCACAGGCAGGGAAGAACCACATTGGATCAGGATCTGCATTTTCCCACCCATCCCTGAGGCTCTCCATGGCCCTGTGGCCAGCAGGGAGCTGGGACAGGGCAGGCACAGAGCCAGGCTGTGACAGAGCTCCAGGCACCGGGCACTGCCTCCGAGAGAAACCACATCCCAAAGGAGAGAACAGGACACCCAGCCAGGTCAACCGGAATCCAGGGCTGATTAAGGAAGTTTATATTAATTAGAGAAATGTGTTAACACCCTGGGAAAGCCACCAAGCCTGAAACGCTGTGCAGACACCTCCTGCTCCCCTGGAACAGCTCAGTATCACCCCCCCTCACTCCTGCCTCTTATTTACACCCCTGGGCCACTTCTCCCCCTCTCTCACACATTTTAAAGCTGCCCACCTTAAAGCAAATTCCCAAGACATCCCAAATTAGGTTTATGGCTGCACAGAACCCAGGTGACACCAGGGCCAAGAAGCAGCGCTGGGGTGTTGGGTCACTTTCCGAACCCAGCCCAGGCTAGGAAGGGATTAAGCTCATTCATGTCTCCACTATAAATAATAGTAATCATAATAATGTCATTTTTGCAGTGTGGTTCTTTCAATAGGGGATGATGAATGGATTTGTAACGAGCGGCGGTAAAGATTTTCAAGCCATCGAATTAGGCGGCCGTTTCCTGTCCAGACATGCCCAAGTCCCTTTGGAAAAGGAAATGTGGCCTCCAATGCTCTCCCTCTCTGCTGTGGGAATGCCACTCTGGATCCTGAAGATTAACCAGAAACTCAACTTCCCCAGGGGGCACTCTTTGGAATTCCCAATTTCCGATATCCCGGAGCTGCCTCGCGCTGGAGGAGCACCCAGAGGGAGCGGGAATCCCATAAGCTCTGCTCCAAGAGGAACCAAAAACCCCAGGGAGGTGCTGGTGTGCAGAGCCATCCTGGCTGCCCACTGTGGATGGTGCCAGGGAGACTCAAACACGATGGGGTGGAGAAAGGGGCAGTGCAAGGGACGGGAAAGCGCCTGCCACCCGTGCTGATGTATTTTTCCGTTCGTGCCCGGCATTCCCAGAAAACACTAACTTCATTATTGATTTCTGCTCGTTTGTCATTTTTATAACCTGGCCAGCACTTCTCCTGAGGGCTGTGACTAATTCCACTTCCCCAGGCTGCAAGGGGCGAGAGCCTTTAACTCTTTCGAGATGGGCTCCGGCAGAGCACCCACAGAAATCCCAAATGTTCAGTACTTCATCCATGGCAGTGGGGACACCTGCCCTCCCCAGCTGAGCCACCAGCCTGGGAAAACCCCCAGTGCTGGGAAGGTTGATGGAATCAGCAAGCCTTCCCTCCTTCCAGGCACTTCCCAGCAAAGCCTCGGGATGGAACTCCCAGAGGAGAAGGTCCATCGAGTTAAACGCAGCAGATGCCGCTTCCAAGGGGTGGGATACGGGGAGCACCGACCACGACATCTGCAATTATGGAAAGCCAGATAAAGAAAATCAAATCTCATGCTTCAGGGCATGGGCTGATGAGTCCAAGGGTCAGGAAGGAATTTCTCTCCCCTTACACAGCAGTGCACAATTGGGTCAGTGCATCAGCGGGTGCCACAAGTCCGGGATTGTTTTTCCCTCTCCTTTTGGAAGCCCTTGGCACAGGAGCTGTGTCTGAGGGAGACGATGCCTCTCCCATCACCCACATTCCTACAGCTCAGAATTCCTATTCCCAGGTGAAAGACGCACAAGGACCTTGTTCCAGGCCATCCCTCTGCTCTGTGGTGCTCCCTGCCCCTCTCAGCCTTAATTATTTCTACCCTAATCACCTAAATTAGCACAAAACCCCACCCCCGAGAAAGGTCCTTTTCTTCCCCGGTGTGTGAAAAACGCTGTGTACACCTCGGGTGCTATTCAAACAATGAGAAGGAATAATAAAAGCAGCAATGTTGGCTTAGGAAATAATGCACTAGAAAAGGGGATGAATGGAGAGGATGGAGCAAAAATCCCCGGATGGTTTTGTTCCCAGGGGTTGGGAAGTGTTTGTGGTAACAGTGGTTGCTCTCACTTCACGCCTCATCCAGCATCCTTTCCCTTCCTTGAGCAACTTCCCTGTGCTAAAACTCGCTCAGCTGGGAGGATCTAACCACAGGGAAGAGGGTTCAGTTTCAAATTAAAACAAAGCGAGCAAACAAACACAAATCTGGTCTGGAGCACGTGTCCATCTGCATCGGCCCTTGCTAAGCCAGGCTTTGCCAAGCCACACGCTTCCTAATCCTGACGAACAGTTGTTGGCCTTTCCCACTGCCAAGCAGCTCTCCAGCGGCCATTCCCTGTCACACAGGGTGGCATTTCCCAACGTGATCCACACTGGGCACACTCCACACCTGCCAGAGCCAGCAGCTCTCCCCAGACCCTGTGAAACCACCCTTCACAAATCCTGTCCAAGGGGGTTGCTTGGGATTTTATCAAACACGACCTGTGATCAGTGCAATCTGAAGCATGAAATTAATGCACCCAACTGCCCTCACTGTGACCAGCTACCCAGCAGGGAATTTGGGGAGTCTGCAGCTCCAGGCTGGGGCATGGCATTCCTGCCCTCCTGCTGGCAGGAACCCACAGATGAGCCCGAGCCCCCTGGCCAGCATCACCTGCCTGACTCTGCTGCCTCGCTGTCAAGCTCACTTTGGAATTCAGTGCAAGATGAGCCGTGCCAGAAAGGTGTAAATCAGCCAGAGGGTGGGTGTCGAGCTCCAAACCCACCCCAACTCACAAACCTCACAGCACCACGTGGGCACATCCACGGGCAGCGAGTCACGTCTGCACAGGAAAGGTTGGAAAGCTGGAATTAAAGGTATGAAATGGGACTGAACGGGATTTGGCGTGCCCAGACTTGGTCCCTACAACCCAGAGACACGAAAGCAGGAGCAGACGGTTGGGATGGGGCAATGGGAGTGGGAGAACAGTTTGCAAGGGAATGTCTGAAGGAGCCTGTGGTAGCTTGCTTGGGGAAAGGGAAAAAAAATAAAAGAGGAATGAAACAAAAGAAAGAAAAGGAGAGAAAAGCAGCTGTGGAAGGGGCTGGGGCCAGGCTCTGTGAGGGCTGCGTGTGGCAGCATCTCCAGCAGCACGGAGAGCATTCCCTCCCCACTGGGCAGGGCTGGAAAACCAAACCAAAGGAAGCAGCGGACGGTGCCAGGAGCCAGCAGCAGGGAAGGATCAGTGCAGAACGACAGCACAGAGCTGGGGACAGCCCTGCGGCCAAGGGAGAGGAGGGGGCTGCGCTGGGAGCTGGGCTCTGTCCTTGGCATCATCTGGTGCCCTCAGGTCTGGTATTTCAGTGCCCAGTGGGCTTCCCGAGGTGATGGAGACATGAAGCCTCACCTGCCTGCATCCACCTCCCCATCCCGTGACTCGGCAAAGCTCCAGGAATGCCCAAAACCCCCAACTCACAGCAAGCCAGGAAATTTTGGCCACCATGGAGACATCCTCCCCCAAAACCATCGTGTTCCAGAGCCCCTGTGAGAGCAGGGAGGAGGAAACATCCCTTCCCCTCCAGCCCCATCCAGCAGAACAGCTTGGAGCAAGCTGAGAACATCACCCGTGATGGGAACAAAGCAGTGCTTGTGTCCTGGGCACTGGGAGAGCTGGGAGGGGAGTTTCTTTTTTTAAGTAGAAAGGCTTGGGGGGGGTTGTTTTTTTCTTTTTTTTTTTTTTTTTTCTCGTTGTGGGTTTGGTTTTTTTTCCATGTTAACCAAAAATGTCAATGAAATCAGGACTGTTCCCAGAAAAAGGACTTACACAGACAAATTAATTTCATGTTTGGGGGAAGTAACAATGGAGATGCTCAAAAGATCCCATGTCGACAGCTGTTTTTTTAAAAAAAAAAAACCCCAAGTTTTGTATTGAAACAATTTCTTGTTTCTGCTCCTTTGCAGAGATGTGAAATTCTGCAAAGGCTGAAATCAAACCAAACAGAAAGATTGGGAACGAATCCTGAGAGAACTTCACTAAACCCACACAACATCTTCCCAAACACTCTCAGGCCTGGGTTCCCAAGAAGGGTTTGTTCAATAGGACAGGAATTGGACAGGGATGAGGTGACACTTCCCCGTGTCCCAGCAAGGCCACCCCAGGGCAGGACCCGGCTCTAGGACCCCAAATCCAAGTGAGCCCGAAGCACCAAAAGGTAACACTGGATTTCTGAGCTCCAGAACATTAAGAACACCCCCCAAAAGAGAAGGAAGAAGCAGAGGCTGAGCCATGAGTCAGGGCTGCAGCACCGTGAGGAGGTGCCCAGGGTCAGCCTGGAAGGACTGGGCTCCGGGGCTCCACCCAGTATCGCAGGAATGGTGTTTTCCTTCATTCCCCAGCACCTCTCCTCCTCCATCCCGGGTCCTGCAGGAACCCTCAGCTCTGCCATTTGCCTCAATCTGCTTCAAATTACTCACAACAATGCTGGGCCCCGAGTGGACACGTAAAGTGTCTCAAATTTATTGTAATTTTAAGCTGTCCCTAAAACTGCCCAGACATTGCTGGAATATTTCCTCCTCCTTTAAGACCCTCCAACGACTCCGCAAGCAGCGAGAGGGACCCGAGGACAGGCAGCAGGAGATGAGTGGAGCCAGCTGGCCGTGCTGGGGGCATGGGAAGGGAGCACTGGGGGTCCCAGAGGTGATGCTGAGCCCGGGGCAATGTCCCCTGGGCCGGGCAGGGACAGACGGGGCCGAGCGGCCGCTGAACTTGTGCTTGGCTCCTGCTCCAGCGAGGAAACAGCCCAGGCCAGAGGGGCTTTGGCTGGGGCAGGACCACCCTGCATGGCTGAAAGCCCACCAAGGGCAGCCCCTCGCTGTCCCTGAGCTCCCTACACGGAGCTGGCTTTTCCCAGGGCAGGAACTGGGATGTGTGGGGTGGCTGTGCCGGCAGGGTGACATCGCTGCCACCAGCATCTGCTGCCTTCCACATCACAGAATCTGGTTTGGGTTGGGAGGGAACCTTAAGTTTATCCAGTTCCACCTCCTCCATGGGTAAGGAACATCTTCCACTATCCCAGGTTGCTCCAAGCCTCATCCAACCTGGCCTTGGACATTACCAGGGATGGGGCAGCCACAGCTTCTCTGGGCACCCTGTGCCCATCCTCTGAGTAAAGAATTCCTTCCCAATATCTCC